>NC_089238.1:37426666-37731169 GCF_963924675.1 Phocoena phocoena | reverse complement strand
CAGTTTGCCACAAACCTTCAATTTGTAAAATATGCAGGGGACAGATAAATTAGCAGTTTGGAATTAACATATACACACTACTGTATATAGAATAGATAAACAACAAGGGCCTACTGTATAGCACAAGGAACTATACTCAGTATCTTATAATAAACTATAACGGAAACAAATCTGAAAAACTGAATCCCTTTGCTATACATTGAAATTAACACAGTATTGTAAATTAACTATACTTCAATTTAAAAAACATGCAAAAGCTTTAGACAAAATTCAACACACATTCATGTAAAAACCCTCCAGAAAGTAGGCATAGAGGGAACTTACCTCAGCATAATAAAGGCCATATATGACAAACCCACAGCCAACATCATTCTCAGTGGTGAAAAACTGAAACCATTTCCTCTAAGATCAGGAAGAACACAAGGTTGTCCACTCTCACCACTGTTATTCAACATAGTTTTGAAAGTTTTAGCCACAGCAATCGGAGAAGAAAAAGAAATAAAAGGAATCAGAAGAGAAGAAGTAAAGCTGTCACTGTTTGCAGATGACATGATACTATATATAGGGAATCCTAAAGATGCTACCAGAAGACTACTAGAGCTAATCAATGAATTTGGGAAAGTAGCAGGATACAAAATTAATGCACAGAAATCTCTTGCATTCCTATACACTAATGATGAAAACTCGGAAGGAGAAATTAAAGAAACACTCCCATTTACCATTGCAACAAAAAGACTAAAATACCTAGGAATAAACCTACCTAAGGAGACAAAAGACATGTATGCAAGAAAACCTATAAGACACTGATGAAAGAAATTAAAGATAATACAGGGGTTTCCCTGGTGGTGCAGTTGTTGAGAGTCTGCCTGCCGATGCAGGGGACATGGGTTCATGCCCCAGTCCAGGAAGATCCCACACGCCGTGGAGCGGCTAGGCCCGTGAGCCATGGCCACTGAGCCTGCGCATCCGGAGCCTGTGCTCCGCAATGGGAGAGGCCACAACAGTGAGAGGCCCGCATACCGCAAAAAAAAAAAAAAAAAAAAGATGATACAAATAGATGGAGAGATATACCATGTGCTTGGATTGGAAGAATCAACATTGTGAAAATGACTCTGCTACCCAAAGCAATCTAGAGATTCAATGCAATCCCTATCAAACTACCACTGACATTTTTCACAGAACTAGAACAAAAAATTTCACAATGTGTATGGAAACACAAAAGACCCCAAATAGCCAAAGCAATGTTGAGAAAGAAAAATGGAGCTGGAGGAATCAGGCTCCCTGACTTCAGACTGTATTACAGAGCTACAGTAATCAAGACAGTATGGTACTGGCACAAAAACAGAAATATAGATCAATGGAACAGGATAGAAAGCCCAGAGATAAACCCACACACATATGGTTAGTTTATCTTTGATAATGGAGGCAAGAACATACAATGGAGAAAAGAAAGCCTCTTCAATAAGTGGTGCTGGGAAAACTGGACAGTTACATGCAGAAGAATGAAATTAGAACACACCCTAAACCATACACAAAAATAAACTCAAAATGGATTAAAGACCTAAATGTAAGACCGACACTATAAAACTCTTAGAGGAAAATATAGGCAGAACACTCTATGATATAAATCACAATAAGATCCTTTTTGACCCACCTCCTAGAGAAATGGAAATAAAAACAAAATGAACAAATAGGACCTAATGGAACTTAAAAGCTTTTGCACAGCAAAGGAAACATAAACAAGATGAAAAGACAACCCTCAGAATGGGAGTAAATATTTGCAAGTGAAGCAACTGACAAAGGATTAATCTCCAAAATTTACAAGCAGCTCATGCAGCTCAATATCAAAAAGACAAACAACCCAATCCAAAAATGGGCAGAAGACCTAAATAGTCCTTTCTCCAAAGAAGATATACAGATTGTCAACAAACACATGAAAACATACTCAACATCACTAATCATTAGAGAAATGGAAATCAAAATTACAATGAGGTATCACCTAATACCAGTCAGAATGGCCATCATCAAAAAATCTACAAACAGTAAATGCTGGAGAGGGTGTGGAGAAAAGGGAATCCTCTTGCACTGTTGGTGGGAATGTAAATTGATACAGCCACTATGGAGGACTGTATGACGGTCCTTAAAAAACTAAAAATAGAGCCACCATACGATCCAGAAATCTCACTACTGGGCATATACCCTGAGAAGCCATAGAAATCTCACTACTGGGCATATACCCTGAGAAGCCATAATTCAAAAAGAGTCATGTACCACAATGTTCATTGCAGCAGTATTTACAATAGCCAGAACATGGAAGCAGCCTAAATGTCCATTGACAGATGACTGGATAAAGATGTGGCACATATATACAATAGAATATTACTCAGCCATGAAAAGAAATGAAACAGTTATTTGTAGTGAGGTGGATGGACCTAGAGACTGTCATACAGAGTGAAGTAAGTCAGAAAGAGAAATATAAATACCGTATGCTAAAACATATATATGGAATCTAAAAAAAAATGGTTATGAAGAATATAGGGGCGGGACAGGACTAAAGACACAGTTATAGAGAAGGGACTTGAGGACACAGGGAGGGAGAAGCATAAGCTGGGACGAAGTGAGAGAGTGGCATGGACTTATATACAGTACCAAATGTAAAATAGATAGCTAGTGGGAAGCAGATGCATATCATAGGGAGATCAGCTCGGTGCTTTGTGACCACCTGGAGTGGTGGGATAGGGAGGGTGGGAGGGAGATGCAAGAGGGACGAGATATGGGGATATATGTATATGTATAGCTGATTCACTTTGTTATAAAGCAAAAACTAACACACCATTATAAAGCATTTATACTCCAATAAAGATGTTAAAAAATAAATAAATAAATAAAAATAAAAAAACATGCAGTATCTGCGAAATGAAACAAAGCACAAGAAAATGAGGTGTACCTATATGTGGGAGTGTGTATATGTAATGTTTTTTCCATACTAAGTAATGTGTGCTTAACTTCCTTTCCTCAGTGAAAGTCTGATATCTTAAGAATTTAAGTTGCATCTAAAAATGCCTTATTTTGTTGGAGAATTTCAACCACAGCACGGAAAGTTAAATATATTTCTTATGTTAGAGGTTTTGAATTCCCTGAATAAGATTGGACAACACATCTCAAATTCCATTCCTCAATCCAGAGACACAAATTGAATACTAAACTCATAAAACAGAGAAGTTGTAAAGTGTGTCTTTAATATGTTAAAGAAACAATCATGTATTTGGAAAAACCAATCTTAAATGTACCCATATGTATGTGACTGATTAGTGCCTTTTTATGTTCTGCTACCTGGGGCTGTACCCTAATATACATAAACTATTCTGAATTTTCCTCATTCTTTCTCATTTGTAGTAGAAAGGTAGAGACTAGTAAGAAGGAAGAACAGGAGATTGTGAAAAATGGGACTTGCTATGAAGTCAATGAGAATACTTATTATTTATAAGAAGGAGATGAAGAGGAGATGCATTATCTCAGGGCTTATTTTTTTCAACTATTACCTATCCTTGCCACCCAGGCTTATTTCTCTTTTCTGGGATACTCACATTCCTTGTATCCACTGGATATCTCCGTTGGATATCTCTCAATAAACAATGGCATTCACCTTCTCCCAACACATGCACCTTATACTTACTTTTTCCAAGCATCAGGCTGAGATACATACTTTCCTATTACAAATTATAGATATTCTAGTTATTCTAGCATTCAAACCCTGTAAGGTTCATACAGATGAATAATTCTTGGGTCACTTCTGAAGTTTATCTTAATAATCCATTTACTCATTCATTCTATACTTATTTATCAAGTGACCAGTATGTGTAGACTTTCTGCTAGATGCTTTCAGTAAAGAATGAGTAACAATAAATTTCTGACCTTCCTTGGGCTTATTAGTGAGCAAGGAAGGCAATAGACAAATTTTTTTAAATGCTTACATTTTATGAAGGAAAATGTGGCAAGATAATGGGAGAGATGGAAAGAGGTGGCTATTCTGTATAAAACAGTCAAAGGTGGCCCTAACTCAGAAGGTTATTTTTCTGTGGAGAACTAATGTGTCATGATTCTTGATTCTTCTTCTCTTTACTCTTCTAGTGTGACTCTATTTTCATGTTCCACAAGTACCTTAATGACAAATACAGAAGAAATTCCAGAGCCAAGCCTTTAGAACTTCCATAAGAATTTCAGATTACTCAAGAGAAGGTGGCCAGTTTAGGGCAGGTGAAACCCTAATGCCACCTTCTAATAACAATGCACCTGTATCTGTCTACTTACCTTACAGAGACCAGGCTCTGACTATACTATTCTTTCTTCTATTCTGTCTGAATAAGCAAATAAGTTCATTTGCCTTATATTAGTATCCAGATTATCATGATATCATAATGTAGTGAGATGAGAATTTATAGTAAAAAAGCAAAAACAACTGACGTGAAATCTTGACCATGTCACTATGTAATTTTCGACATGTTACTTACTCTTCCTGAATCCCATATCATTCATTTATCAAATGAAGATAATATTGATGGTGCCCATTCACATCTCTAGTCTCAAGCATCATTTCATATTCAATTGAGTTACCTTCTGTTAAAACTTGCTGTCTTTGCTTTCTATGATGTTGCTCATCCATGGATTTCCTTCCACCCTTCTGCCTGCAAGTTATCAGTCTTCTTTGCTATAAATATTACTTATAAGCTGTTCCTTTTCAAAATTTCACCTCCAGTATGGGTCCCTCATGTCAGCTGCAGACCCATGTGTGACTATATTTGTGTTGGTGTGTAAATATAAAAATGTCTAGTTGGTATCTGCCCTTAGATTTCATACAGTATTGCCAAGCTTAACATATTCAAAGCAGAACATTTAATCCTTACCCCAAATTTGATTTCCTCAAAGCTGTCATCTTTAGTAAAGTGTTCACATATGAACCAAGTCTTTCTAGGCACTTTAGATCCCCCAGCTAGTCTTTAAACTCCCAAAGCACAAGTTGCCATCATCTGGACTGTGGCAGTAATCTTATCCTCACTGTCATTCTTGCTCCCTTTCAGTCCCATACTGCATACAGAAAATGGAACCATCTTAAAATAAAAACAACATCAGTGAATGCTGTGCCATTGGTTTCAGAACAAAATTCAGAATCTTTCACATGACCTCATTAACCCACATTTTCTGGTTTACATTATCTACATTCCCATTTCCTGCTTCTCTTCTTGCTGCCCTTCATTCTTCCAGTGGGCCATCTCACAGGCATTTCACACCTATTTTCTCTGCCTGGAATATTTTTCTCCTTCCTGTTCATTGTGACACAGCTCATTCTTCTTCAGATTAAATCCTTCTTCCCCAGGGAGGCTTTCTCCTCTACCCTTCTCTAGTTCCTGTTGAGGTTGGGTTCTCATTATAAAACTCTTTTTATTTCTTTCATATAGCTTAACATAGATATAAATATTTCATGATATATGTGATTTTCTGATTAATGTCTATTTCTCCCATGAGAATACATGATTGCTAAAGAGAGAGACAGTCTGTTCACTGCTCTATTGCACACTAAACACACTGTCTGGCGTATTACATGGTTCAATAAATATTTTTGATAGAATGAATGCATAATAAGTCATCATGAAATCTAACCATCTCTTATTTTCAGCAACCATGATATCATATATAAAACAAAAATTTTATTTAAAATAGTCTGTTTTTAAAGTAGCTTCACTACATTGCAATGATTTCAAATCATCTCAGTCTTGGAAATAATTGGTCATATAATTCATTGCTCCTTTCATTCATAAAGTTTATTCTGTGATAAACTTAGTCCTTCTAAGTCTCAAGCATTGTATTAGGCCCAAAAGAAATAAGCATTGAAGAACACTGCTATTTCCTTTGCTTTGAAGTCTATTAAATTTGTTTGTGGTATTAATATTTATCAATCAAAGACATCAACTAAAATACCCAGTCATAATAAGAAAAGAAGAGATGTTTACAAAAAAGATTGTTCTAGAGGAAATAAAAAGAGTTTGTTGTGCAATATTTTTAAATATACAAGGGAAATCTGAGACTTGGAAAAATTGTTGTAGCAGAGAGAGAGAGAGAGAGACTGTTATTTTAATTAAAGTGATTCATTTGAGGACAAAGGGACAAATTCTAGGGAAGACAGAGCCCCAGATTTCCATTCATGCTGTCAGTGGTGGATTACACCTCAAAATGAGAAGGGGCAATTCATAGTCTAAGCTAAAAGCAAATAACTTTAATTAAGCCTGGCTCATGGGTCTAAGCTTAGGAGACCTTTTTAATGAGAGATCACATGAATGAGGAAAATTTTATTTACAACCTCACCAGTCTACTTTTCCCCTCTTTTTGAACTGCCTTTGACAGTTTCTTCAACATATTTGAGGATGAGAGTAGATGAAAGAAAAGCAGTTCTGACCTTTGGCTTGAAATTTATGAAATGAGAATTGGTGATGGTACTATGGTAAGCAGTATACAAGATTCAGAATAAGGCAATTTAAAAGTCATATGGTGTATAATGCTTCTCAATGAGAGAATAATTTTCTAGCCTCCTTTCACATAACATATCAACTCAACAAATAGTTTTGAGTGTTTATTGTGTACCCGATGCTGTCCTATATTCTGCAGTTGGAACAAAATACAAAACAGGATAAATAATTATGTAGTAGATATTATAATGGATAGAATGGCAAAAAATTTTTTTAAATGCCTATATATAATAGTATATTATATTAGAATGTATAGTATATCAGATGTTTTAAAATAAATACAAAGTAAAAACAAATATTTAAAATAATAGTTGAAGGGGAAAATCATGCTGGGTGTGAGTGGATGTTTGAGAGGGGACCACCTGTACTAAATAAAGCACTTCTAGTGAGCCAAACCTCTGGACTTTTTGTGGCAGTTAGAAATCCCTAAATGCTACAAGTTCCTTTTTTTTAAATTAGCTTCATTCTTGGATTGGTCTGTTAGGCTCTCTCTCTGCTCATATTTTTATAAGACATATAATTCTAAGAGGTTTAATGTGGGCTAGAGACAGAGTCTGTTGTTACATCTGGACAGAGTAACGCAAATGTGATCAACGTTTGTTTGTTGGAAACATTATTTTCAATAGTTAAGCTGAGAAACAACCGAACCAACAAGAAAGTCATTCAGAATATATTGGGTCTTTAAATGTATATACTGAGCTATAATGTTCTCTAAATTATTAAAATTCAGAGGCACGTACCTACCTAGCAATGTTATATTTTTATTACTCAAGGTGTTTGTGCATGTGATCCAGAGACACATATGCAGGTTTACTAGAGTTCCAAGGAAACACACACACACACACACATACACACACCCTCTGCTATAGACTGGTTATTTGTGTCCCCCCAAATTCATATGTTGAAACCTAATTCCCAATGCAATGGTATGTAAATAAAGAGGATTTCTGGGAGGTGATTAGGTCATGAGGGTGGAGCCCTCATGAATGGGATTAGTACCCTTATGAAAGAAGCCCCAGAGAGCTTCCTTGTGCACTCTGCCATGTGAGGTTACAGCGAGAAAGTGGCCATCTGTAAACCTGAAAGTGGACCTCCACCTGACACCAATTCTGCCAGCAGCTTGATCTTGGACTTCCCAGGTTCCAGAACTGTGAGAAATGAATCTTTGTTGCTCATTTAAACAGACTTAGACACCCCCTTATTATTATTTTTTTCATTTTTTTAAATTGGAGTATAATTACTTTACAATGTTGTGTTAGTTTCTGCTGTACAGTGAAGTGAATCAGCTATATGTGTATCTATATCCCCTCCCTCTTGGACCTCCCTTCCACCCCCATCCCCCATCCCATCCATCTAGGTCATCACAGAACACCGAGCTGAGCTTCCTGTGCTTTATAGCATGTTCCCACTAGCTATCTATTTTACACATGGTAGTGTACATAGGTCAATCCTACATGATTGTATACAGTGGAAAAGCACTGGACTTGGAGATGGAGAATCTGGGTTCAAATCCTGAACCTGCTATAGATGAGCTAGTGGCTTTTACAAGCATGGTTTTCGCTTCTGTCAAATGGAAATATTGATATGTGCCTCACATATTTGTGAAAGGACTAAATTACTTTAAAACTTTCTCCCAAACATTAGGCAATGAAATAAATGTAAGTGTAATTGCAGTGTTGCTTATGAATGAAGTTTTAAGAATATCATGGCCAGTTACGAGTAAAGTGTTAGGAATTATATCCCTAACTCTACAAGTGGAAGACAGTACAGTATCAGGAACAGAAAATATCTGGTTAAACTGTATGCTATGGTACATCTTTTTAATTGAAAAACGCAATTGATTTGTTTTCTATTTTGGTAATCATCACCTATGTCAACAATTGATAAAGCATAAATTAAAATTTTCATGTGTCAACATTAAACCTATAAAATCTTGTTAACAGCTGCCATAGTTGTCTCAAAATGTTAGCCTGCTGGATAAATATGTACTTAAGGAGGCAGGAGCGCATGGCCTTCCCGGAGCCATGCTTCTAAATGTTACAGCAGTTCTAACATACTTTCAATTAAATAAAAATTAAAGCTCAGGAAATGTCACAAAAGGGTAACCTAATATTTGATCATTAATGTGCTTATGCAAAGGGATATTTACAGCTGTGCATTCAGAAGTGATCAACTCGCCTTTCCAAGTTCCATGAAACCAAGGTTTAAGAAAATGTTTAGATAAAATTTAGAGCAGAGTTTATTGGTAGTCTGAGCCCTGTAGACTGATTTTGATCATAATGAAATATTGAGAAGTGTTTGTGTTGCAGTTTTCTTTTATAGATCAACAACCAAACATCTCATGATTAGAGTTAGTTAAGTTATTGTCCAAGATCACAATAGATCATCTTGTCCAAGATCATCTTGCCCAAGTCATAAAAGACATTAAATGGAAAATTCATTAATATCTTCCAAATAGATTTATCTGAACCACCTGTGTGACCAGATACTGTAAATACAGAGTATTAGAATCACCATTAGACTCTAAATGTTAAAAACTCTCTCTTCCACTTAAAACATAACAGACCAGTCCGTTTTCCTTCCTCTGGTGATTTAAGTGCATTTGGAAGAATAGTGAACAAAGTGATCATCCTCATTTATGTTATAAACCAGTGTGTCCTTATAGATGCTATTCTGCTATTGAGCAACATTCCCTGCTTACAGTTTAATACCCCAAATCCCTTTTGCCTTTTCTCATAGCTCTTATTTGCCAACACTTTAATTATTGTGAATAAGAAACTTGCCACATTTGCCACTTCCAGTGCATCTATTTCCATAGAGCACAGTGTCATCTCCAGGTCTAAAACAAACCTTTTTTGCTGGGGTCTGTAAGAAAGAAAAAGTGGTATTACCTAGATCTCTAAACATAAAGTTTATTTATAACTTGGTATTATTTCTTAGAGATCAGGTTGACAGTCAAAAAATGGTATAAGGACCCATCTATTGACTTAAGATATGGGACTATCTCTGGTTTAGTGTTAACTAATGCTTTAGAAAAAAAAAAAATATATATATATATATATATTTAATTTTCTGATTCAGAATCAGAGATAATTTCTTACAAAAATCAGATTTTCTAATACTTAAAATCATAGATGAATTTTTCACCTCTTCTTAACTTTAGGTACTTTTTAAAAGATGAAGAGCCTGTGGGAGTCCCAATTAGAGTCAATTATAGTTTGATTGACTTACTTTGCCATTTAAACACCTAGAAGAATAACACCTAGAAGAGGTTATTCCTTCATAAAGAAAAAAATTTCCTGTCCCATGTCTACCAGATTTAGGGTTTTATTCTATGCATGGAAAATAGCCATGGTGCTTAACTGGACATAACAATTAAACTATATAATATACCACTGAATCTAGACATGAGAAATTCTAAATGAAAGTTGAGAGAGATAAAGAGGAAAGAAGGGGGGAGAAGGGAGGGTGAACACCTGGAATAAAGAAAATGACTATTTAATAAAAATATCTATGCCTAATAATGTAGCCAGAATACTTACTCTCTCAGTGTAGTTCTTTATTTTCCCCACATTTTATTGCAGTGTCTTTATAGGATAGTCTGATTATCTGATATGCTTGTTCTGTTCATTTTCATAGTTTTCTTTGCTATTTTTGAGTCTTTACTTATCACATAACTTAAGATAAATTTATCCAATTCTCTTTTACCATCTTGATCTTGTTGGAATTTCAATAGGAACTGCATTAAATTCATTTACTTATTTTGGGAGAATTTATATTTTTATCATATTAAGTCTTTCAAGAAGCCTTTCCATTTGTTACATAGCTTTTTTTATATAGGTCTGATGCCTTTCTTCTATTGAGTATATTCCTACATATGTTATTAACATTTTGCTATTGGGAATAGATTTTTAAACTTCAATTCTTCATTTGTTTTGTTTGAGGAAAGAAGAACCTACTGATTATTGTATACTTGTAATCTATTGTTTTACCACATTTCCTTATTAAGCTCTAGTTATACATATAAGAATAATCATCACCAAATAGGGATACTTTGACATCTTCTAATGCATAGAAGATTATACAAGTATTTCATTTTATTATTGCAATTGCTGACACTTTCAGAGTAGTGTTAAATACTTAGGGTGATATAGAGTATCCCTGTTTCTGGTTTGAATTGATAATGGGTTTTTGTGTTTCACTATTTAGAATAATGGTAATCATCCATTCGGTAATCCATTCAGTAATTTTTAAAAATGGTTGCTAAGGGCTTCCCTGGTGGTGCAGTGGTTCAGAGTCTGCCTGCCGATGCAGGGGACACGGGTTTGTGCCCCAGTCTGGGAGGATCCCACATGCCACGGAGCGGCTGGGCCCGTGAGCCATGGCCACTGAGGCTGCGCATCCAGAGCCTGTGCTCCACAATGGGAGAGGCCACAGCAGTGAGAGGCCCGCATACTGAAAAAAAAAAAAAAAAAAAAAAGGCTGCTAAGTTTTTCCAGTTTTATTGAGATATACATGACATATAGCATTGTATTAGTCCAAGATGTACAACATAATGATTTGATATGTGTATATACCACACAATGACTTCCACAAGTTTATTTCACATCAGTCATCTCATCTGATTACAAATTTTTTTGTATGATGAGAAATGTTAAGATCTACTCTCTTAACAACTTGCAAATGTGTGATACAATACTGTTAACTGTAGTCACCATGCTGTACATTATATGTAGTTCTTAAAGATTATTTCTACATTGCAGTGGGATCATCAGGTTTTTTACCTTTCTCAAAAAGGCCATTCTATGGATTTTTCCTCTTTATGTTATTTTGATTTTACATCTTTATGTTATTTGTTTTTCTCATTTTAAAATATATGCATGCTGAATGCAGGAACATGAATTAAGACACAGGCGTTTTTTCACAAGAGACTAAAAAAAAATGATGGAGAAGGTAGAAAGCAAGAACCATTTTAGGAATCAGAAGAGAAAGAAATCATAGATGACATAAACAGATGGAGAAGTATACCATGTTCTTGGATTGGAAGAATCAATATTGTGAAAATGACTATACTACCCAAAGCAATCTACAGATTCAGTACAATCCCTATCAAACTCGCAGTGGCATTCTTCACAGAATTAGAACAAAAAATTTTACAATTTGTATGGAAACACAAAAGACCCCAAATAGCCAAAGCAATCTTGAGAAAGAAAAATGGAGCTGGAGGAATCAGGCTCCCTGACTTTAAACTATACTACAAAGCCACAGTAATCAAGACAGTATGGTACTGGCATAAAAACAGAATATCAATCAATGGAAAAGGATAGAAAGCCCAGAGATAAACCACGCACATTAGTCACCTAATTTACAACAAAGGAGGCAAGAACATACAATGGAGAAAAGACAGCTTCTTCAATAAGTGGTGCTAGGAAAACTGGACAGCTTCATGTAAAAGAATGAAATTAGAACATAGCCTAACACCATACACAAAAATAAACTCCAAATGGGTTAAAGACCTAAATGTAAGACCAGACACTATAAAACTCTTAGAGGAAAACATAGGAAGAACACTCTTTGACATACATCTCAGCAAGATCTTTTTTGACCCACCTCCTAGAGTAATGAAAATAAAAACAGAAATAAACAAATGGGACCTAATGAAACTTAAAAGCTTTTGCACAGCAAAGAAAACCATAAACAAGACGAAAAGACAACCCTCAGAAGGGGAGAAAATATTTGCAGTCGAAGCAACTGAAAAAGGATTAATCTCCAAAATATACAAGCAGCTCTTGCAGCTCAATATGAAAAAAACAAACAACCCAATCAAAAAATGGGCAGAAGACCTAAATAGACATTTTGCCAAAGAAGACATACAGATGGCCAAGAGGCACATGAAAAGATGTTCAACATCACTAATTATTAGAGAAATGCAAATTAAAACTACAATGAGGTATCACCTCATACTAGTCAGAATGACCATTATCAAAAAATCTAGAAACAATAAATGCTGGAAAGGGTGTGGTGAAAAGGGAACCCTCCTGCACTGTTGGTGGGAATGTAAATTGATACAGCCACTATGGAGAACAGTATGAAGGTTTTTTAAAAAAACTAAATTAGAACTACCATATGACCCAGCAATCCCACTGCTGGGTATACACACTAAGAAAACCATAATTCAAAAAGAGCCATGTACCACAATGTTCATTGCAGCACTATTTACAATAGCCAGGACATGGAAGCAACCTAAATGTCCATCAACAGATGAATGGATAAAGAAGATGTGGCACATATATACAATGGAATATTACTCAGCCATAAAAAGAAACGAAACTGAGTTATTTATAGTGAGGTGGATGGACCTAGAGTCTGTCATACAGAGTGAAGTAAGTCAGAAAGAAAAGAACAAATACCGTATGCTAACGCATATATATGGAATCTAAAAAAGATGGTACTGATGAACCTAGTGGCAGGGCAGGAATAAAGACGCAGACGTAGAGAACGGACTAAAGGACACAGTGGTGTGGGGGAAGGGGAAGCTGGGGAGAAGTGAGAGTAGCATTGACATATATACAGTACCAAATGTAAAATAGATAGCTAGTGGGAAGCAGCTGCATAGCACAGGGAGATCAGCTCAGTGCTTTGTGACCACCTAGAGGGGTGGGACTGGGAGAGTGGGAGGGAGCTCAAGAAGGAGGGGATATGGGGATATATGTATGTATATGGTTGATTCACTTTGTTGTGAAACTAACACAGCATTGTGAAGCAATTATACTCTAATAAAGATGTATATTAAAAAAAGATGTCTCAAATGGACTGTGACTTATCCTCAAATATTTAAAGGACTGCAGTGTGGAGGAGGATATGGACCTGATCATTTTTCTTTTAGAAAACCATTACCTCCACCATTCCCAGAACGACCATCATAATCATGTCAACCCAATAGTTAAGACTGACGAATGCTGAGGCAAGAACAAAGTCAAGCCATATTTATGTGCTGGATCATATGGTTCTATAACTTTGGACTGGGAGAAGTAGTCCATGGTCTTATGTCTATTATATAGCAGTAGTGGCCCTGGTGCCAAGAGTTGTGTCTTAATCATAACATGTTCCCTTTTCACACTAAATGTTTTCTCATCATTTATCTTTGCTTAACATCACACAGTCCTGCACACAGTTTCCATGAGGACAGGGATTTTTTTGCCTTTTTGTCCATCACTATGACTCAGCATATAAAAAAGTGCTGGTTATATAGCAGATGCCCCAAAACATTTCTCAATTTAATGAATTGTAGCAAATATATTAGCTGTGTGGTATATCCCAGTTAAACACAAAGCATAGTTTAAAAAATTAATTAGGGTCAAATTAAATATAGGACCTCAAGCAGTAGTCCCAATCAGTAGAAGTCTTCTCACAAAGATTATTGACAAAGATTTTGTACTGGATTCAGGAACTAGAATGTGGTACTGATATCAAGGTAGTACCAGGAAAATGGTTGGGACAGGTGATTTTTTTAAGTCCTTTCTATGCTCATTTTCTATTACTTGCTTACTGTTTACAGACTTTTATGTTTGTCAGACAATATACATATACACACATTTGTGCATACATGCACATATACATATGCACACACACATTTTTTCCCCATTCCCCACTAATGATTTGTTCTTATTAAAATGGCTCTATGGTTTTGTGGAATTTTCCAGGACTTCTTTTATGCATCACACAAATGTTTGAAACTTGGAGTATGACTGCCTTTGGCTTAATTATTTTAAATCATTCCATAACTTTTATGCAACATAATAAATGTGAACTTTATTTGCATCTGGGGAAAAAGTTAAATTTTGCATGCATTAATAACTAACCAAAGTACAAAGTAATTAACACTTTTCAATGCTTTCTGATAAGTGCAGCCATAATATAGCAATTAAGCTCTCAGAATCCACAAAGAAGATACAGGAAATTATAGTCTTTAAATTCTATATTAAAATTTAGAAATCTGTTTTAGGTTTCTGTAGAGTATGCGTGTGTGTATTAGGTAGAGTGGAGAAGAAAGTTCAATTTAGTTTAAAGTTTTAATTAGAGAACCTACAATCAGGTAGTACTGAATGATTGTTTAAAATGTACAAGTTTGAGCTGAATGGTTTTTAACAGTAAAAATATGTTAGTATTCTTAATTAAATATGGAAATAGAGAAGCCTTTAAAATAGTTTAACACATAAACTACCCCCCTCTAGCACCCACCCCACTTCTATTTGTCAATGTATAATTAAGAATTAGGAAATTTTATAAGTGTAAGTACAAATTACATCTAATTGAATGATTACAAATATTTAGTCTTTAAAAAAAGTGGTGTTTAGGGTATTTTAAATTGTGTCATTTTAGTACAATTTGAGGTCACATCTGTCTAAAATGTTACATATGATCTAGTGGAGTTATAATCAACATCATCAACAACAACAATCCTCGACTCTGAATTTGATTGCAATGGGACATGACAGGAGATCTTATAACAAATATTGCTGATTTACACACATATGGATTTCATGTTTAACCACTGATCAAGAGACTAAAGGGCTATAGATCAGATTTCTCTCCATCTCTCCTGTTGCAGATTGTGGTATGCTAGGATTGTATCATATAAAATTATAGCATGATAAAATTATAACAAAATTGTTAACAGTATGCTAAAATTATAATCAGTTGAATATATTTTCCAAGAAAATGAATCAAACCTTTTAATAGGATTTTAACAGTGATATTATAGTAAATATAAGAATGTTTTTATTTTCTTTTAAAGTTAAGCTATTTCTGATTCCATCTCCTTAGTTACATGGCCTCAAACATTAGATGAATCTCTCTGTGCCTCTGCAAATATTGATGACACCTTGGGTTGTAATGAGAAGAGAATATTTGAATACAAATACATTGCTTAGACTATTGACTAGTGTTTAATGTGTTCTGAGTGAATTTTAACATAATATTATCTTATTCTTTATGGTACCCATTTTAGTAGATTCAAATGGAGTTATTTCTCTAAATCACAAACATGGAAAATAAGGTAATATTATAGTGAGGGCATTATAATTCATCTAGTATAAATGTTGAAGCCCAGCCTCAGTCTGTATTTCATAAGTGAGAATGAGAAGAAACTTTGCCTAATTTGACATTGTGGAGCTTTATCTTTTGAGTGGGTTCTAAACTTAAGGATACAATTGCTAAAGGTGCCAGTATATTTATTTACATTATAAAAAATGTTATGTATATTCAACATTATATACATACATATAATATGTATATATATGTATGTGTGTATGTATGGGTATACACACACACACACACACACACACACACACAGAGGCACAGACTTTATGACCTTTTCAGGACTTGTGCCTGTCTGATTGGACAGTTTCTCCTACTCGCCTTCCCAATTAAAGGAAAGAATTTGCCATGTGGGGAAAGCAGGAGAGTTACAAATACGTTTTCTCAAAGGTGGTTTCTAGTAATCCATTTGTATGGAATATTGAAAAGGTCAGTGTAATACAGCATGCTCTCTAATTCTCTGAAAATGTGAGGCATTAAAATTCTGATGCCTCATTCAAGGTTGTAATGAGAACATAACACAAATTGAACCTATTATTTTGACAGTGATAGTAATGAGAAAGACAAAGGAAATAAACTTGATACTGCAAGTGACTTTTTTATTTCAAAATTTCTGAACTTCCTTGCTGTCTGTCTGTTTTGTAAAAGGGAAGCATAATATGCATACAAATACTAAATTCTTTAAAATAATAATACCCCATGAAAGAGTGGAACAATAAGATATTTTAAACACTAAAAAAATGTTTATAATTGTGTAAAATCAGACGAAGACCTCTTTTTCTTTAATGCTGATTCTCATCATGGAGAGCAAATTTTCTGAAAGTTTCCAAAATAAAAGCAGCAAAAGTTTATATAGAATTATAGAAATTAGAGCTATAAAAGTAATTAATATGTTAACTCTGGGTAAATCAAGTGAAGAAATAGATTGAAAGAAATCCTTAAAGCCATGGTAACAAAGCAGAGACTAGAATTCAGCTCTCAATGATCCCCGTCTTATGCCTCACTTATCTCCCTTTTCAAAGAATTATCAGCTGCCTGCTATTGCCAGCAACCACCCAGTCTTATTTCCACTCATAAAATAAAATAAAATCCTGCCATTTCTACAAAGAGAAAAGGAATTCTAATATTATGAGGATTTTGCAGCTATGGAAAAACAAAGACAATCCATTCTTCCCTTATAATGTCTTTAAAAACTATTAACTGTTTGGCTGTATCCAGAGCTGAGATGTTGGTTGAGTACAGAGAAGGGTATCTGCTAGTGAATGTGATCAATGCAGACAACAAAATTGGATCTCTTTATGCCCAAAGTGTACTTTGTACTTTGTACCAAGAGAGGTTTAGGCATATGGGCTTCGTTGACCAAAGTTGGGTAGTCTCTGTACACGGCTAAACTGTGATGAATGTCTTCTTTCTCTCTAGGTATGTGTTCTGTGCCTTTATTTTTGTGCTTTTTCGTACCTCCTATCTCAGCTTAAAAGAGAGGCAAATAGGTAAACTGTTTACTCGTGAATCAAGATAGACAGTACTTCCTAGTTGTACAAACCAAATATCCTTTTTATTCTTTTACCCTTATGATATGGAGTCATAATTTTATTCGTTATCTCACTCTACAAATACTGTGCATCAAACTACTGTTTGAACTTTGATTCAAAAAGTGAGCAAGCAGCCATGCTTCCTGGCTTCAGGGAGAGTAATAAGTGAGGCGATGAGCATTTAAGTATGACACTGATAGTAGTTAAGCTACGTCAGTGATAAGTGATGTACAGGGGAGTTACAAGGAATAATAAAAGTATATGATAGGCAATTTGTTTACTGCTGTAATGCTAGTATTAAGGACAGTGCCTAGTACTAGTGGACCCTCAATGAATTTACGTTGAATGAATTTGATCTGGTCAGGAATGGCCTACCTCACAAATTCCTGCTTCAATTTTGCTCCAGGATGAGGAGAGTTAATTAATTAATGGAGAGGGTGAGGTAGAGAAAAGCCATTGAAAAGGTTCTGTGGGTCAAGAATCATGCTGAGTTCAGAGAGGGCCAGTGTTTCTCAGATCTAAGAGGATTATATATGTAATAACAGAGAGAGAGAAAGAGAGCTGGCAAAAGATAAACTGAGTTAGAGAGATACATAGGAAAGATTGTACAAGGCATTGTGGACCATATAAAAGGAGAATATCCCAAAAGTAATGGGTAGCCTTTGAATATTTTAAATGGGTGTAGGAGTGAGTGACCTCATCAGTTTTATCTTCCTATTTTTAAAAATTAATCCATGGGAATAAAATCCAGTATAAACTTCTAGCTCGTTTAAAGGGACCACTGCTCAGTGCTAATCTGAAATAATTCTTCTCCCTGATAGACCTTGAAAGTGCTGGCAAGTATCTTTGCTCCCATTTTCTGCAGTTCACCATGATACTTTAAGCTTGCCATCTAGTGCACCCTGGGGTAGCCCTATCAACCCACATGTTCAACTTGACACAACTCTATATTTGTTCTACACATTTGCTGAGATCCCATGATTCTATTTACGGATAAGCTCTGCAGCTCCCTGCAGGATACAGCTCTTTGCTGAAACTTATCTATTTAGCAAATGTTCTGACACCAAGTATAGCCTTCACCTGTCTTCTTCTTTTCCTGGGAATGGACCTTTACTCATAGGCCTAGATGATATAGGTATCATTGGCCTAAAATCACATATCCACCCTTGGATTTTAATACAGCCTTCCATCAGCACTGCTTGGAGTCCTTTTTGGGCCCCATTCAGCATGTGAGATTTTTTTTTTTTTTTTTTTTTTTGTATTCACATTAGTCAGAGTGGAATCCCAAGCATCATGTTCTATTAGATAGTGCCTATGACTGTGCTGGCTCTCTCTATGTCCTTCATTCTTAACTCTCCATTTCACTCATGATCCACACTGTGCTTGAGTGAGTTTTATGACTGAGCTTTTTAAGGCATTACATGTAAGTGTCCCTACTCTAGTCCTTGCCTTTTCTGACTAGCTTGTTAGGCTATTGTGACTCTTTACCATAGAGAGAAAAAATTGCCTGTGCGTGTGTGTGTGTGTGTGTGTGTGTGTGTATCTACATCACATCTATACCACGCATACACACACACATACACACAGATTCAGAAGAAGTTGTTTTAATTATGTTTCCTGGAGGAATATTTTTAAAGCTCTAACATTTTGATTGAATGACATGAGACTCTAAAACAACCCCTTCTCTGGAGGAACCATTAAGCATCTGGGGTTAAATGTTAGACAGGATTGGGTGAGATGACAATTGAGATGCTCTGGAGAGGTGTGTTGTCAGGTTGAAAGTTTATCGCAGGATCAACTGAACCTTCCACTTCTGGATGGACTTGGCATTGACAGAATCAGTCCATGTGCCTCAGTATTTCCCATGTCAGTCTGTTGTTGAAAGTATACCTGTCTATAAATAGGAAAAACATGTGATTTTTTAGTTTTGCCCCTTGATGTTAAAAATAATGATTTTTTAAAAAATTAAATCTTTAAAATAGTCTCCCTAAAACCATAACTGCCTTTGTGGGCCTCTAAGGTCCCAGAGAGGCATAGATTAGAAACCAGTGGATCCAAGTCCAGTTGAGCCAAGTCTCAGTTCCTTACTGGGTATAAAAATCTTATGTTATCTTTCTGTGCATAAGTGCTTTAAATATTTTATATTTTTAAATGCAAACTATTTTGTGAGAAAGATTTGTTTACTATGTTTTTTTAACCTTCTAGTAAAGTAAAATAATAAGAAAAAGACAGTAAATATTTGTTGAATTTATTTATTTCTCTTTAAAAAAGCAGTCTGACTTAGGTACATCTGGTATTGTTTATATAGCAGGAACTAGAATGACAGCATTTCCACTGCAGCAACCAGGAAACATCTACATGATTTTCCTACTTACAGTTCTAAATTTTCACAGGTGTGTTTCCAATAGATAGATATTAATGGGGCCTAAATAACACATAGTTTAACTTATCTACTTTTCTTTATAGAATGACCTACATTTTTTCACCCTATCAAATCCACATACTGAAATGCCAAAAGAACAATGAGTTTATTTGAAAGCTTAGCTTTCATTAAGAGTTTTTTTAAAATGTAATTCTTTTTTGATCATGTAATTCTTTTTTGATGTCCATTTCTTTCCAAGTATAAAATTAATGCATTACCCAATCATTATAAGGTAGCTTTCCTAAGTCCTTTCCTAAATCAAATACTTAACAGTAAGGCCTCTTCCTCTGATTATCAGCTATTAAGCAATGTCTTCCTGTTCATATTTACCTTGATTTGTGTTCTGAAGCAGGACAGCAATTACAGTAATGATATCTTGCTTTTGAATAGGACTTTAGAGGAAGTAACTAGATAATATTTCCCTATAGAAATTTCTTAAAATGTACTTATTTACTTATAATAAGGAAATCATTTTTTTACATCATTATTGGAGTATAATTGCTTTACAATGGTGTGCTAGTTTCCACTCTATAACAAAGTGAATCAGTTATACATATACACATGTTCCCATATCTCCTCCCTCTTGCGTCTCCCTCCCTCCCACCCTCCCTATCCCACCCCTCCCAAACAAGATGTGCATTCTAATACTATTTAAGAAAGAAAAAAATCTAAGCTTGTATAAAAAGTAAATAAAATTATAAAGTATGTGTGTCCAATGAAATATGAGGAAATATGCAAATAACGGTTTACGAAGTTTATAATAACATATAAAGAATAATACTGATAAAATCCTAACGTGCAGGATTTTGGAAAAAACAGCAGATATTCATTTGGAATAAAAGTTAAATTGTAATAATAAGGAAGAAAAGCAGAAATTAATATTCTACTATTGGTTCTACTATACCAATATTTTAGGAAACTTGGTTTCTTGGTTTTGTTTTAGCTCAGTACACCTAAGTATGAAAATAAAGACTAACTTGTGTCAAGCTTCTTTTGTGATTTACTGATCATTTATATTGGTCAGTGATCATTTATATTGATTTTTCTCTTTAATCTTATGTATTAGCAAGCTAAATTTATAGATGAGAAAAGTAAGGTTAAGAAATCTCATAACTTGTGAAGGCCAACCAGTTAGTAATTAGTGATGGACATAATAATCCAGCTTACTGTCTTACGATGTTCAAACCATTCAATAATTGAAAAATAACATGGGAAAATGCCTTTGAAAATGAAAGCCTGAAGTGTGAGTGTAATTCCAGAAGAGGATGGAAAAGAAAATATTTTCTTATTATCAAATTACTATATGAATTTAGATACATCTCCCTGAGGCAGTGTTTTCTAATCAGCAAAAGGGTAATAATACCACATACTAACTTGCAACTTAGATAGAGATAGAGAGATGATAAGACAGAAATCGTCTAGCAATTATTTGACAATATTTTCAGGCTACAATGTGCACTACAATGTGCTACCTGTTTGGAATACAATAAGTAAAGTACAGATATTGTCTGAACCCTTAGAGAGCTTACACACAATAAATAATATCTATGGTTACTCATAGCATCTTTAGTTTACTGTTACTCTGGAAGCAGTTACCCCAAATAAGTAATAGAAACAGAGTAAAATCTTGTGCAGAAAATGGATGATTAAAAGGGCAACATTTCTTCTCTAATTGTTACCCTTCCAACTTTTCACATAGATTTCTGTACTGTAAGCCAACTGAAATGATTGCTAATTATTTGCTTTGCTAATTATCACTAGCAAAGTGCTAGTGATAAGGGAAGATTCCCAATTAAAGCTTTACAAGTGTGCAGGAATAAACACAATATGCTTGTCTTGTTGCCAGGCGTGTATTGTTTTCATGTTAAATTTCTATTAGAATCCGTTGCCTTTCACCTGGGAATATAGTTGCCAAATAACGTAAGCACTCCAACCCCAAGCTTATATTGTAGAATAAGAGCAGCCCATATTTCTGGCAGACTCAAGTAATTGTGGCAGATTTAGAAAAATGTAAATAAAGGGGGCTTCCCTGGTGGCGCAGTGGTTGAGAGTCCGCCTGCCGATGCAGGGGACACGGGTTCGTGCCCCGGTCCGGGAAGATCCCACATGCCGCGGAGCGGCTGGGCCTGTGAGCCATGGATGCTGAGCCTGCGCGTCCGGAGCCTGTACTCCGCAACGGGAGAGGCCACAACAGAGGCCCACGTAACGCAAAAAAAAAAAAAAAAAAAAAGAAAGAAAGAAAAATGTAAATAAAATAAACACCTACAACATACATCTCCCACATCACAACAACAATTAAACACTTTCTTTTAAGTCTATTCAGTACAGGGCTAGGTTAGAGAGATGCATGGAGGGGGGTTGTTAATTTCTAGATTTGACAAATCAAAACATTTTGTGTTGGACACTTTATGATATTTAATAAGTTATAGCATCATGGTTAAGACAATATCAATCAAACTTAGGTTGGGATCCTGGTCCTTGACCTAGAGCAATTCAGTTAACCTCTCTGAGCCTCAGTTTCCCCAAGTTTAATTGGGCAATGAAAGTGTCTTTCTCACAACATTGTGATGAATCAAAAAAGACAAAGAAAGATGTACATAAGACATTAAACTTGATGCCTGATACATAATGAGTGATGCATATATTAATATTACTAGAGCCAGGTGTTGTCTATGTCTATGACAATAACTAGTGATGTGCTTTACTTATAACATAAAGAAGGAACCAAAATCTGATAACAATCCTTTAATGACGTCTTGTCTGGATTTTCATTGGCACCCAACATATTTATTTCCAATATGTTTACTATGTGAGGGCATATCTGTTTTGTTGTCTGGTGGTCTGTGAGTTAATAAACAGTATACCTATTTCTAGACATACATATCAGGTATATGTGTGTATGTAGTATTAAATATATTAATATATAGTAATATACAAAAATCAGTGTTGTATTTACTCAAAAATCATATGATGTGAATGTCCTTGAGTTCTTTCTTCCCACCCATCTTAATTACAAAGTCCTCGGGCTTTTCTCCCCTCTATGTACGCTAATCAGTCAGACAAGTGTTTTTTGTTTGGTTGGTTTTGTTTTGTTTCCTTTTAAGATTGAGTAGTAAGCAGAATGATGTTCTTGGTCTCAAGGAGCTTATTTTCAAGGAGGAGTGGGGGACACAGACAACACTCACTTGACCAGTAATTTAATAAAGTAAATCCAGAGACTAATGCATTTAAAGGAGGTCATGGGATGAGAGGAAGATGCTTTAGCTTAGCTAGCTGAATAAAACTTTCTTAAGAAATGAGTATGTGATATGAGAAGGATTCTCTGTTTCCTGGTTTTCCATTGGACTTTAGTCATGGGAATTGTGGGGTGGAAACAGAACAGAGACAGTGTGAAATGAGGCACATTGGCCAGGGATTGGAAAGTGCCTACAGAGCGGGCAATCAAATGCAGAGGGAATGGAGAGCAAGATGCCCAAGTAGCTATTGTATGTGAGAACAATGGAAGGGAAACAAGAAAAAAAAAAAAAAGGATGACTTTAGACCTTGTGCCCTTTCATGGCCTTTAAGCACTGCAAATAAAATGCATGAACTACTTTGAAGTTATGTGACTTTTCTTTCTTTCCACAATAGTGACATTCATTAAGTTAGAAGTACGGGACTTCATAAGTTGGCTGACTGTGTTCAGAAAGAGCTAAGATACTTCCTCCTTCTACAGCCTCATTTTTTCTCAGCTGTAAAGTGGGGAAAATAAAGACACGTAAGGGCGTTGAATGATTTAATATTTGTGAATTGCTTTAAAAAGTATCTGACACATAATCATTGCTGAATAATTGTTAGCTATTAATTTGTCGTTAGTGTTGAAATATTTTGTGTTGATGAATGCATTTTCTCTATAAAATTAATTACTTTCACCAGACAATGTTTGTGGGAAAAATAGCTTTTTTCCTGATTGGAATTCTCCTAAATATTCTTCCCCAATTTCACAAAGCTGTTGTAAATACCATGCAACACTTTCACCATCAGTTGTATGTAATTTGATCACATAAAAATCAGCATTATTTGGTTTATAAACATAACTACCCAATAGCTAGTTATAAACCTAGAGGGAGAAGGAACTAATTAACAAAATCATAAATGCAAAGGGACATAAGGAGACCAAGGCAAAACAAAGGGTTTGATGATCCGTATTTTAACGGAGATTTTTTTTCCCTTTTTAAATAATGGAGATTAAAGAAAAAATTCTTTCACGCTTTGTAAATCCAAATTAGACTTTTTTGAGTGTTATAGATTAAGTTCCTTATATATTTATTTAATACCTACTGTAGTGTCTTTTAGGCTCTCTAAAGAGAAAAGTGATAAATCATGGTCCCTATCCTCTAGAGATCATAGCTTTGTCAGGAACAAAGAAAAAACACATGCATAATTAATGACGTTACAATGTGATAAATGCATTTTAAAGATATTAATAAAGTGTTCTGAGAACACAGAGATCAGAACAATTAATATAATTTCTCAGAGGGGGAGGAATATAAGTTTGGCCTTGAAACTTGTCAGGTGAAATTACCTAGTGGAGAAAGAAGAGTGAAATCATTCAAGATAGAAGGTTGAACATGAGCTAAGGCCTGGAGGCCCACAGAAGTTGGGGGAGTTACTGATGTGGGGGAAATGAAAGACATGGCCAAATCATTAAAAGTTTTCTATATCGTGCTAGGGACATTGAACTTTGTTATTTTCATTTAGGTGAGCCGTTCAATGATTTTAAGGAAGGACAGGTTATTAATAGAATCATCTGTAAGAACAATCATCTGGACATTCCTGTCTAGATATGACGTGCCAGGCACCAGGACTTTTCTGGCCAAGAATATGATTTTTCTGGAGAGTTGTGATATCAAGTAAGGTTTATACAGCCCTTTACAGATACTCCATAAGATGATTTGTGTGATCCTGTGGAAAAAGAACAAAGCAGGAGGCATAACCCTCCCAGACTTCAGACAGTACTACAGAGGTACAGTAATCAAAACATGTTATTGGCAGAAAAACAGACATATGGATCAATGAAACAGAATAGTGAGCCCAGAAATAAAACCACACACCTACAGTCAATTAATATTCAACAAAGGAGGCAAGAATATATTGGGTTGGCCAAAAAGTGCCTTTGGTTTTTAAGTAAAAATAAGACACATTTTTCATTTTCACCAAGAACTTTATTGAACAACATATTCACCCTTTTGTTCCACTACCTTCTCTCATTTTTCAGGCAACTTCATAATTCCATCTTCCCAAAACTTTTTATCTTTTTGAGCAAAGAACTGTTCCAGGTGCCTTTTACAGTCTTCCAGGGAATTGAAATTTTTCCACTAAGAGAACTTTGTAAAGACATAAATAAATTGAAATCCAAAGGTGCAATGTCTGATGAATACAGCGGATGAATCAGAACTTCCCAGCCAAGCTGTAACAGTTTTTGTCCAGTTATCAAAGAAACATGCAGTCTTGCTTTATCCTGATGGAAGATTATGAGTTTTCTATTGACTAATTCTAGATGCTTTTCGTCGAGTGCTGCTTTCAGTTGGTCTAATTGGGAGCAGTACTTGTTTGAATTATTCATTTGGTTTTCCAGAAGGAGCTCATAATAGAGGACTCCCTTCCAGTCCCACCAAATACACAACATCACCTTCTTTGGATAAAGACTGGCCTTTGGTGTCGTTGATGGTTGTTCATTTATCTTGCCCATGAAATGAACCACCATTCCATTGTCTTCCATTCCACATTATTGTACAGTATCCACTTTTCATCGGCCATCACAATTTGTTTTAAAAACAGAATGTTTTTGTTACCTTTAGATAGAGAATCACATGCAGAAATACTGTCAAGAAGGTTTTTTTCACTTAACTTACGTGAAACCCAACCATCAAAGCAATGAACATAACCAAGCTGGTGCAAATGATTTTCAGCAATTGATTTGGATATTCTGAGTATGTCGGCTCTCTCCCATGTGGTATAACACTGATTGTTCTCAATTAATGTCTCAATTTGATCGCTATTGACTTCAACTGGTCTACCTGACCGTGGAGCATCGTCCAGCAAGAAATCTCGAGCACGAGACTTCGCAAATCACTTTTGACACGTTAAATCAGTCACAGCACCTCTCCATACACTGTACAAATCTTTGTTTGCATTTCAGTTGCGTTTTTACCTTTCTTGAAATAATAAAGCATAATATGCCAAAAATGTTGCTTTTTCCTTCCACCTTCAATATTAAAATGGCTACACAAAAATTCACCAGTTTTGATAAGTCTTTTTTTTTAGATGCATGCTGATATGACAGCTGTCACATATGACCTAACAGTTGTTTTGAATGAAGTTAAAGACAACTAAGTGCTACTAGAGCCATCTTATGGAATAAAACCAAAAGAACCTTTTGGCCAACCCAATGCAATGGAGAAAAGTCTCTTTAGCAGGTGGTGTTGGGAAATCTGGACAGCCACATGTAAATCAATGAAGTCAGAACACACCATACACAAAAATAAACTAAAAATGGCTTAAAGAGTTAAATATAAGACATGACACCATAAAACTCCTAGAAGAGAATATAGGCAAAGCATTTTCTGGCATAAATCATACCAGTGTTTTCTTAGGTCAGTCTACCAAGGCAATAGAAATAAAAGCCAAAATAAACAAATGGGACCTAATCAAACCTACAAGGAAACTATAAATAAACTGAAAAGACAACCTACAGAATGTGAGAAAATATTTGCAAATGATGTGACCAACAAGCATTTAATTTCCAAAACATACAAATAGCTCATACAACTCAATAACAAAAAATCAAACAACCCAATCAAAAAATGCAAAGAAGACCTAAATAGACAGTTCTCCAAGGAAGACATACAGATGGCCAACAAACACATGAAAAGATGCTCAACATCAGTAATTATTAGAGAAATGCAAATCAAAACTAAAATGAGGTACCCCCTCACACCGGTCAGAATGGCCATAATTTAAAAATCTACAAATAACAAATGCTGGAGAGGGTGTAGAGAAAAGGGAATCCTCTTACACTGTTGGTGGGAATGTAAATTGTACAGCCACTATGGAGAACAGTATGGAGGTTCCTCAAAAAACTAAAAACAGAGTTGCCATATGATCCAATAATCCCACTGCTGAGCATATATCTGGACAAAACTATAACTCTAAAAGATACACTCACCCCTCTGTTCATAACAGCACTATTTACAATAGGCAAAACATGGAAACAACCTAAATGTCCATAGACAGATGAATGGATACAGAAGATGTGGTATACACACACACATACACACACACAGACAGACATACACATGCATACAATGGAATATATATAATATGTGTGGAATACACACACACACACACACACACACACATACACACACGCAATGGAATATTACTCAGCCATAAAAAAGAATGAAATAATGCCATTTGCAGCTACATAGATGGACCTAGAGATTATCATACTAAGTGAAGTAAGTCAGAAATAGAAAAACAAATACCATGTGATATCATTTACATGTGGAATCTAAAATATGACATAAATGAACTTATCTGTGAAAGAGAAACAGACTCACAGACGATAGAGAAAAGACTTGTGGTTGCCAAGGGTGGGGGATGAGGAAGGATTAGATTGAGAGTTTGGGACTAGCAGATGCAAACTATTATATATGGAATGGATATAACAGGAAGGTCCTACTGTATAGCACAGGGAACTATATTCAATATCCTTTAATAAACCATAATGGAAAACAATGTGAAAAATAATACATATTACATATATTTTATATATATATATAGTATATATATAGTATACATGTAACTGAATCACTTTGCTGTACACCAGAAACTAACACAACACTGTAAATCAGTTATACTTCAATAAAACAAGGAAGCTTTGTGTGTTTTCATTTTATCTAACTTTGTAATAAAACTATTAAACAGAGATCATCACTATTTCTACTTAACAGATGAGGAAACTGGAACTCAAAGTTTCAGTATGTACCCCAAGGTCACATGCATGATAAACCTCTATATTGTGGGTCTACAATTTAGATAATGCTCATTTTCAAACAAGGATTCTGAACAACCTGAAAATAGAATGAAGAATACATATGGAGGCCAAAATATCTTTTTGGTTATCATTAAGGATGGGTAAGATCAGAGGATGTGGCATTAGATTAATTAGATGAACTTGCTACTTCTTTATCCCAGAATTTGATGTGGACTCCCTCAGTCCCAAATGGGTTTGGACCAGGGCAGCAGGGCTAATCACTTGGAATGGGTCTGCCTAGGTAAGATGACTTGAATGATCACTGGACACATGTAGGCTTAAGCCCCAAGAGGAAGAAATATGACGCAGAGCTGAACATTGCAATTCTTTCAAATTTATCTTATGATTGTCATTCCAGATTCCCTAAGATAAAGAGTATAAAGGAATGGAGAGTACCCACAAAGGTCACAACAGTGGAGTTCCCTATACCCGAAAGAAAACAAGATGCAAGGGGATGAAGTATTTTCCCCACTCCAGCAGTCTTTGAACCCAGTTAGTCACTCTGGACCCATGATGTTTTCATTATACTGACTGATCTTAACTCTAGGTCATTGATTCTCATTTTCCTCCTCCCTCACTCCCAAACAGCCTTGAGATAAAAAGGAAGCCAAAGGCTTCAGGCTAGAGGACAGCTGAGTTTTGGAAATAGAGTAGTTTTTTAAGTTTCTGCACTTAGGAGATAAGACTCCTGAAGTGGTGTTCCAGTGTAGGCATTAGGCTAAGCATGCTGCACAGAGAGAAAGGCACTGTGGTTCTTCTGCAAAACTCTTTCTGAGTGAAAGCTGCCAGTGAGCATTAGTGGTATCCAAGAGGGAGAGCTACTCTGCAGCCTGTTGTGCCTTCACAGAGGGAGATTTTGATGATTCCACTTAAAAAAAACACACAAGACTTTCCAACATCATTGACTTTGTATTGTTAAAATTTTAAGTCTGGTGTTATGTTTCTATGTGGACGTCACCATTTTGATGGGCCAGGAGGGTCAAATTATATCATCAATGATGTCTTCATTACATCACCTGGGGAGTTAATCAAATGAAGAACTACTCTTCTTCCTAAATAATTATACCTCTCGGCATATCTCGTGCTGCCTTTGCTGAGAAATGGTGTTCTTTTTTAACTTAGCCGCACAATGAACTTGGTGAAATGTGCACAATAAAAGAGGTTCCTATTTTGAGCTGCTTTTTAACTAAGAATATTTTATACTACTGCATCTCCATAGTCTTCAACACACTGACATTATGTAAATTAAATATGTTAATCCCCAACTCTATGCAATCTTCTTCCATTTAAGCTTTTTTCCCCTTTTGTTACCAGAGAGGAGAAACAAAAAGAAAAAAAAGAGGATGGAAGAAAAGACTCCTGCAGAAAATAATAGCTATGTTCAATGTTTTCCCTGGCTTCTTATTGTTTAAAATGTGCTTTTCCTGCCAAGGTCCCATTAAAGTGCATTACCTCCACATGCTAATAGACTAATTAAAATATGAATAAATTAAAAAACACATTTCCTATAAACTTATTTTTACCTTTTCTGGTGAATTTGGAGTTAGAGATTTTCTGAACTTGGAGTAATCAAAAAATGTCCTTCACTTTATTGCTTTCTTGCTAAGAAAACTTCAGCTCCTTCCTCTGTCTTCAGTATAAACCTATGAGTGGATAGTGCTCCATGGAAGTAGAAGAAAAATGTTATTTAGGATCAAGAAGCCTACATTCGCAGCTTGGCTGTGTAATCTTGTTCTTGGTATCTTTTAACTTCTCTGTTCCCATTCTTTTCTTACGTATGAAATAGGTATCGATTTACTGCATCTCGAAAGGAGATTATAAAGAAGAGGTGGTGGTTTTGACAAGGCCTTCCTTGCATCTGTCAAGCCCTGGTATACAGAATTACATCTGATTTATCGTTTATCCTAATCATTTAGCCCAGGTAGGGAGCATAATAGGACTTTGGAAAATGTTCATCACATGGATGTAGTTTTGAGGATTATGGCCTAGGTTAGATTGTGGAGGTCTGTGAAAGCTGATCTGAACTGTGGCTAGGAAGAGCTTGGTTAAACCATCTGAGTCCCTGATGTCCTAAGTAAATAAGAGAAAGCAAATAGTAACGAAGATGTGAGGCAATTTATTGGATTCTAGAAAGCTATCCTTGTTGCCTAAATGTTGCTAATTGAATCTCATAACTTTTGGGTATTAATAAGTATCCAAGAGTATATTATAGGCTACACTTAAAACTTATGCTTAAGGGGCTTCCCTGGTGGCGCAGTGGTTGAGAGTCCACCTGCCAATGTAGGGACACGGGTTCGTGTCCTGGTCCGGGAGGATCCCACATGCCGTGGAGCGGCTGGTCCCGTGAGCCATTGCCGCTGAGCCTGCGTGTCCGGAGCCTGTGCTCCGCAATGGGAGAAGCCACAACAGTGAGAGGCCTGCGTACCGCAAAAAAAAACAAAAAACAAAAAAAAACCTTATGCTTAAAATGTTGTAACAAATTTGGACAGGTTACACACTAACTCATACTTAATGAATCATTATGGGGAGAGGAGACTGCATTTATCAGTTCTTTACAATACAGTCACTAAGATAGACCCTTTCTTGGAGCATTTTGTTTAACCCATGTGACTATCTTTGAGGAATGAGTAATATTGTTTCCATTTAACAGATAAGGAAAATGAAGGAACGGTATTTAGAACTCAATTTGTGTACAAAGATTTTATTCATGAGTTGTGGTGGTTTTTATGTGCCTAAATAAATCAGTGTCATTACTAGGACAAAGAGGTTGATAAAGTAATTGATTGAGGCACGATAGTAAACAGTTATATAATGAAGCCAGAGAAGAGTGAACTGAGTGGTGGTCATCAGGATTTCCCTTGGGCTAAAAGAGATGGGTCCACAAGGTCTGGGTATCCATTTCATGAAGTTTTGAAGCTCAGGAAGTCTTGGACAAGCATCTAGTGAATAGATTCTCCTGACTATGGCCTAGGGCAGAAAGATCTTTTTTCCTTTGGATCATCTAACACCTCCAACGTCTTTTAGAAAGACGGATGATATATATTTTTAAAATATGTATTTATTTATTTGGCTGCATCGGGTCTTAGTTGTGGCACATGGGATCTTCGTTGTAGCAGGTGGGATGTTTTGTTGCAGCGCGGGCTCTTTGTTGCAATGTGCAGGTTTCTCTCTAGTTGTGGTGCATGGACTTCTCTCTAGTTGTGGCACGCAGGCTCTAGAGCACATGGGCTCAGTAGTTGCAGCATGCGGTGCTCTCTAGTTGTGATGCATGGGCTCTAGAGAGCACAGGCTTAGTTGCCCTGTGGCATGTGGGAATCTTAGTTTCCCAACCAGAGATGAAAGCCACATCCCCTGCATTGGAAGGTGGATTCTTAACCACTGGACCACCAGGGAAGTCCTGAGATGGATGATATTTTATTCTAAAATGCCTGATCTTTCTCACATGTGGTATTGCTTAGAAATTGAGTTTTGTGTCACTTGATTACAGCTGCATAATTTCACTAAAATGAACAACTCCTCTTCCAGCAACACATATTTCCTATTCATTGATAATGCTTGGTGCTTGGGATCCTTTTCTCATCTTAGAGAGGGATTTATGCCATAATTATAAGAGTAAAACAAATGTCTTTTCCAAGCATACAGCCTCATGTTTGTGGATTCCTGGAATAAAATGTAAGAGTTTCTGAGGAGAAGACAGGAAATCAGAGTGTCAATTTTGGGATTCAGAAATCAAATTTGGCAGCCACAGTCTCAGGTCAGCTCTTGTTATCAAACTATAAATATCAATCCTTTTTACACCAAACTCCAAACTGGGTTAAGCCTTTTTATGATCCATGTACTTAATATTCACTTGTTCATTCACCAAATATTTGAGTTACTACTCTATTTAGTCACAATGGAAAACAAAGGGAATGTTTTAATAAATTAATTAAATAGGCATGATCCATGATCTCAAGGAGCTTGTAATCTGCTAGAAGAGATAGACACTGATCAAGTAAAGAAATAATTCATTATATGATTCCTCATTGTGTTATATTCTATGGAGGATTCAAAGAAGGTGCAGTGACAGAATAACAAGAGGGACCTACTTATATATGGGATAACATTTAAAACTCTAAGCTCAGGAAGAGAATCAAATTTTTGACAAGGGGAGAAGAGGAGTTTCCAGGCATAAATAGGAATTTCACATCTTCAAGGAGGAAGAAAACCTTCTTTACGTGGGAAGTTGTTCAGTTTTCCGGTGTTAATCTATGGCTCTCCATTCTGCCTGCTCTATTCCTTCTGTCTATCTTTTTCATTCCTGTCTATCCACTGCTGATACCTACATCTCCACCTTAGATGTCTCCTGTGAGATTCAGATTTTAGAGCCAGTTTGTCCATTGAACACCTCAAACTATGCATCTCACAGGTACCTCAAAGTGACTGTGTCCAAAATGAAAGCCTTTACTTTCTCTTTCAGTCCTTCACAATGTCCTAAAATCTCTGACGCCTTTCTGCTTCATCCTCATGTCTAATTGTAACCAAAGTTCATCAGTTCATCTTTTTATTTTTTCTTATATATATTTCCCACCTCCCTGTCCTATTGTCTCTTCATATCTGCTGCTTCCTCTCTACTTTAGGTTTTTTTTTTTGATATTCCTTTTTACAGCCTCAGAATGATTTTTATGAATTCCAAATCTATCATGTCACATCCCTGCATAAACCTCTAGTGATTTCTCATGGTCACAAGAGAAAGTGCAGGTTCCTATTGACATAGAAAACCTTTATCTATCTGGTACCAACATATTTTTCTTGACCTTTCCCCTAACCATCCTCTATTTTTAAATATATCATTGTATTATTTTGTTGATTATATTTATTTTATATTAAATATCTTCTAGGTATTTCAATCAAGAAGAATAAAGGATACTTCTCTGCCTTTGCACATGATGTGCATTCAGCCTAGACTGCAACCTGCTTCTTTGTGTGCCAGTCATTCTTCTTGTCATACTTCAGGTCCCATATTATATATTAGATTCAGCACTTGGGGGCTACATCTATCAGATCAGTCAGCACAGTGGATTCTAATGATAGCTGTTTTTCTTTCATGGCCATGATTCTTTTGAGTCCAGGAATTTCCCTTCTTTATTGCATTATTATATCTTCTAACCCCCTACACACATTAGCAGGGCATTTGGTACAGAGTGAGTTCTTGAATGAATGAGGGCATGAGTTGTCAGTGGACCAAAGTGTCTTTCAGGAACCACTTTCTTTCATGATTCTGGAAACTTTAAAATGAATGACACATATGTCTGTACAACAGAGAAATTACAACCTCACTTAAACATCAAATCCTCATTTGAGAGAACAAGTTAAATTGAGAAGAATGTATCCAAAATCAAGGAGCAGAATGTCTTTGTGCTTAAAAGGCTGTTTCTTTCCAGTCAGTGTGATGAGAACAAGGATTGACATTCTCAGCCTATCTGAAAAACAAGCCTTGAAGTATCAGACTTCATTGATCATTCAGTAAGCTGTTATAACAACAGAGCCACAACCAGAAAGTTCTGGAGGGGAACAGAAGGAAAGAAAGCTCTGGGTTCTGACTTAACCTTACCATTTAGTCAATATCATTCAAAGATTCAAAAGTGTCTTATGTTTGTTGTGCCTATACACATAAATTTCAGCCATCTTTAATCTACCACAATCTGACTTCTGTGAAAAAGAAGGCATGCTTTGACTTGTCCTAGCTGGGAGCATGCTAGTTCCAGGTTGGGTTTTGGGGGAGGGAAAAAAAAAAAAAAGCAAAGTGAAGAGAAAGAGAAATTCATACATTAAACCCTCTAGAGCAGTGATTCTCAGTCAGGGGTGATTTTGCTCAACGGGATATTTGGTAAAGTCAAGAAACACTTTTATTTATCATGAGGCAGGTACTAGTGGCATCTAGTGGGTAGAGGTCAGAGCTGCTGCTAAACATCATACAGTGTACAGGATAACCCATCCCCCTAAACAAAGAATAATACAGCCCCAAATGTCAATAGTGCCAAGGTTAAGAAATACAGCTCTGTAGTCAGTGGCATTAATTGATCCTGTGACCTTAACAGTCACTTATAATTTCAGGACTTCATTTAACTCATTTGTGAAAGAAAGAGGTTGGACTAGATGGTTGTTGAATTTTCTTTGATGTATGGTGTTATCTAAGTCCTAATCCTAATATGGGATAGAAGCATGAAGACATTATAAAATAGAAAGCAACAATTAGAGTAAGTAAAAACACACGGCAAAGACTTGAGTCATTTGCTTTGAAACATGTAGTTGATATAAGATAGGTTATGCAGGGATTTTTTACAGATATCTGGGGTTGATCTTCAGCAACCCTCTGTATTAATCTTTGAGCTTCTCCCTTGTAGAGAAAGACTGCAACAGAATTAAAAAGATATACCAAATAGAATCTAAAGTTCTTTAGGGCGTCTCTTTCTGCAGATTCAAAATTACTAGTCTCAATGAAAGGCCATTTACATGAGACTCTAGCAGTGTGTGCCACTGATAAAGACAGACTCAGAGACATGGGGATGGTTTGCTGAATGATTGAAAGGAGGTATTTGTGTGGGCGATTTACTTTCAGTTTCAAATTTTAGTACCTTGCTCCCGCTTATCCTTCCAACTGCATAATAACCGTGACCCCAATTCACAGCTTGAATCTCCTTATACTAACAGAAGGTCATCTTGGAATAAATGGCCTTGCATTGCCAGATCAAAAAGTGCAGTTTGGGAAGGAGATAAGGAAGAGAGGACAGGAAGAAAGACCTGCTGACAGTTCCTTAATTCTTCCAACCTTAGAAGTAAGAAGACATTGATTCTCTGTTCTGGTGTAACAAACTATGCAAACCATCAGTTTATTATAAATAGGTCTTAATATTCTGTGGCTCAGGACACATCAGGGACCATTTGTCTTTGTTCCATGATGTCTGGGGTCTTGTGGAAGCTGGAATGACCAAAGTACCTTGTGTCATCTCTCTGTCTCTCTGTCTCTTTCTCTCCTCTCCCTCCCCCATACCAACTCTCCATATGGCTAACTTGGGCCTTCTCAGAACATGGCAACCTTAGAGTAATCAGACTTCTTCCACTGTGGCTTAGGGCTCGAGGAGAACAAGACAAAAGCTGCCTGTCTTTTTCAAAGCTAGGCATGGAACTGACAGAACATCGCTTCTGCTGTACACTATCAGTGCAGTCACAGGCCTTCTCAGATTCAAAGGGAGGTGAGGTATACCCCATCTGTCAATGGGAGAATTGTCAAAATTTGTATGACCATTTTAAATTTGCCACACTCTAAGTTAATTCTTCTGTAAAAATGTCGAAAGTGTGTTCTAAACACTCTGTTGGGAGCATCAGTATTTCACAGGGCTGGATAAGGAGAGAGGAAAAGATGAAGTGAGATATAAAAAGATAACAGTCAACGTAAAAAGTAGACTGCCTATATGAGACCTAATGTCATCAAAATTTTTTACTTTTAGTTTATTTTAAACTCAACATCTGTGATTTGGGTTCCTCTAGTTGACTTTTCTGGCCTCTCATTTCTGCTCCTACAACCTCATTTGTATATGCATTACAACTGCAATTTTTTCTTAGTCTCCCTTTAAATGATCTAGAAACTACGTGTCATTCAGAAGTTTCACTTAGCCACTTATTAATAATCTTAAGAAGTTACATTAATCATCCCGGTTTTCAATTTCCTCATCTTTGTAATGGTGTTAATACCAGTATTTACCTCATTAGATTGTTGTATAGATGACATAAGTTATATAAAATGACTACTACTGTTGAACACATAGAAGAAACTCCATGAGAATTTGCTGGATTAATTTGCCAATTCTCAAATTAAGGGCCACATCGGCAGTAGCTAAGTGTTTGGTGGGAGAAAGGTGATTAAATATGGTGAATTAAATAAAACTTTTGGTGGCTTGAATAAATTAGCAGGGAAAGGTGTCTTATGCATCTCTTCTTATTCTGTATTTTACCTTGTTGATAGTTGATATTATCTATCCCCTTGGTATAAATGATTATTTTTATGCTGTGGCTGCAAAATCTCTCTTTCTGTTATGACTTAACTTTTTAACTCCAGAATGGTATGTAATTAATTGTACAAAAGCTCTTTAAACCCTACATGTCCAGTACCCAACTCATATCATGCGAATTTTTTTTGTCCTTTAGTTTGATTATGCAACTCAAGAAATAGAGTAATAAATAGAGCAGAATATAAAAGCTCCTATAGCTTTATTTGAAAAAAAATGAAACAAAAACAAACTACTTTAGAAGATTTTGGCATCTATAGTTTTAGATGTATTTCTCTTCATGTGTAGCTAGAAAAAGAAAGATAGATGGTTAAAAATATAAAGGAGTTGAATTGGTTTATTTGACCCAAAAAAAGAAAATTTAATCATATTACATATGATTTAAAGCTCAAACGTAATATACCATGTGCAAGTGACTGGTGCACAGGAAATATTTGCTGTCTTCTATAAAATTATCCATTATAGTATTCTTCATGTTGAATTCCTATCCCTTCATTATGATTCTGCATTTTCTTCACTTCAATGAAAAATATCTTTATTTATAGAAAAACATGATTATATATTCAGTTATGTACTATATATCCTTCACTAGGCACTAGATGTGCAAAAATAAAATATACTTTCTTCTTTTAGGAAATTATGAGGGGAAGAGGCAGGAACAATGCAAAAATCATACAGTGAATGAGCCACTGGGGTCACGTGCAAGCCAGAAAGGTAGAATGGAATAAGGTGCTGAATCACTAAATATGTACAGTGTTGATGTATGTTAGGTAGTGTGTTTGCTAGTAACCCCTTATTGTTGAACCTTAGGGTAACCATACAGCATAATCCTCAAGAGCACAGGCTATGAAAGCAGAATTTGTGGGATCCAGTAGTGGTTCTGCCAGTTATTATGACATTAGGCAAATTATATCATCTCTCTAATTCTCAGTTTTATGCATTTGCAAACACATATGTCGTGAGAATTAAATGACATAATACACATAAAGAACATGGAGGAGTGCCATGCATACTGAATACTCAGATGTCAGTCAAAATCAGAAGGGGAAAGAGAAGGGGAAAGGGAGGGGGAGGGATGGTTTTTGAAGTACTTTTAGACTATGCATAGAAAATATGAACTTTAACATGCTAAGTGATAGGTACCGTTGAAAGATTTTTAGCACAGACTTTGATATAGGAAAAAAAGTCAGAACAGATGAAACTCATGCACAGGCAGAACTCCTCAACCAGGTACTACAGATGTGATTAAGGGAGTTCTAATGGTCTTTGTTTGGTGTGACCAAATGCTTGGCAGAGTTTTTCCTTTCTATTAAATAAAACTTTCCATAGCCATGAGTTTTCAAACATTTTGTGTTTCAGAGATTGAAAAGATCTCCCACACTTTGTCATTATCCAGGTGGATATAACAGCCTCAAAGTATGTTTTGGATTTCAAGCTCAGAACGATTTGGCAACAATTTCTAATCATGAGTGTATTACATCATTTTTTTAAACTCAAAACTTCACACAAGGTCGTGACTATCCCATAGTACAATAATAATTTTTAAAAAGACAGTTTCCGCATAGTACAAGAATAATTTTTTAAAAGGACAATTTCCCTCAATTTTACGGGTAGCCTTCAAGTATTTGTAAGAATGTTTTTACAAAATAAGAGAAGTTTCTTATGTTATTTCTTATCAATAACATATTGAAGTTATTTTGATGCCATTCAAGTGAGGCTTGAATGTGAACCTCCATATGTGTTCTGATACTTGTCAGATCATAACATGACAGAGTCTGTTCGTTGTCAGACAGTCATTATTGCCAAACTCACAATATTCCTTGTGAATGATTTCTGAAAGACCATCTCAGATTTTGACCCAAGTGAAGCCAATGCCATCTGTTCGTGGGCAGTGGAGTTCAAGGACTGGGGCAGTCAATATCCAGCTTCTGAAATAAATTTCAGATTTAATGAGACACAAATAAAAACAGATAATTGTGGCTGTGGATCTGAGAGGTAAGGTGTGGAGTCCATGCATGACTGAACAGGAAAAAGTGCTGCTTTCCTGTGGCACGTTACAGGACTGCCAGACAAGTGTGATTAAGGCAATTTACACATGAAATTCGATTATGAATAAAAGGATTCCCCTTCTTTCCATGCGTGTTACATGAGGGAAATTTGTGAGTGGTCTTAATTAAAAATAACTGGTAGCTGATTGGCAGTTGGGCATTACGTGGAAACTGGCAGCTGCTAACGGGAGAGAAGATGGAGAATTAATGACAAGTGAATGCTTTGTCAGAAAAAAGAACTAGGTGCTTGCTGTTAGTCATCCATCCTGTGCCTCCACAACCAGCGATTCTCCCGAGGATGCAGGCTGCTGGGCTGGCTTCTGCAACCTGGCAGTCAATATCACACTACTGAAACACAGAGTCTAAAGTGATAGGGGACTTCGGCAATGGTATGTAGGTGTAGATAAGGCAAAATTCTGACTTTCCCCATTACCAAACAACTCAATCTTTTCTGCATTTATAATTTCCTTTAGAAGTCACACTGTAAAAATTGTTATCACACTCCTCTTACAATGAGGAGGAGGAAGAGGAGGAGGAAAAAGGCAATGGAAATTCCTTGTAACATTTTAAAGGTCATGTAACTCTTTTAATAGAGTTTTTTTTTTTTAACTCAGTGTGGAATAAGGGACATAAAAATGAAACAGGATAAATAAGTTGAACAATCTATCATTAGCAATCAACTATTTTAATAATGAGAATAAAATGAAACTACATTAGTATTTTTATTTTAATAATACAAACCTTTTATATTGCACACACAGTGTCATCCAAGATAAATGCAATGAGATAGCTGTTATAAGTGACATTTTATGGATTTAAGGGGAAAAAAAAGCCCTGAGAAGCAGTAGGGTTAAAGAGATTTCTAGTCATAATGAGTGTACAGTCCAGATTACATCTTTCTTTTTTCCTCATTTAAAATTCTCTCTCTTTCTTTCATCTCTCTCCATACTCAATTACCTCTGCTTTTTCTGCTTCTGCTAACACCTGGCCAAATATGGCTTTCCAAGACCTGGCTTCACATCACCTCAGGTTTAAAATCTGATGTAAAATCTTGTAAATGAATTTTAGAATTAGAGTATGAACTGAGATTTAGATTCTCAATTCAGAAAAAGTCAAATTTTTGTATAAATAAGAATTGAAGATTAAATTATTTTCCCCTAATATAAGGATCAGAAAAATAAAATGGAAAAAGTTGGTATAAGGTGACATAGTGGATATAGACACAATTAGAGCAAATGTAACAACAGGGCTGCAGATACCTCACATAGGAACACCAGGCATCAGGTCTGAATCCTTACTATGTTATACTAATACATAATCTTTTCCCAGAGGTCTTCATCTCCTAATGTGGCATTGATATTTCCATTGTGGAAAACACATATTCATGTAAGGAATAAACAAAATCTAGAGATTCTAGGGAGTTCTGTTACCTAGAGGAAATATAATAAATAGGAGATGAGGGCTTCCCTGGTGGCGCAGTGGTTGAGAGTCCGCCTGCTGATGCAGGGGACACAGGTTCGTGCCCCGGTCCGGCAAGGTCCCACATGCCGCGGAGCGGCTGGGCCTGTGAGCCATGGCCGCTGAGCCTGCCTGTCTGGAGCCAGTGCTCCGCAACAGGAGAGGCCACAGCGGTGAGAGGCCTGCATACCAGGAAAAAAAAATTTTTAAATAAATAAATAGGAGATGAAATTGCAAACCAGTTAGTAGGTATTTAACAAAGTGGTTGAATGATTGAATAGCTGAACCCATGCAGTCTCTCTAGAATATATCAATGAATTACATGTTTTCTCTGTTTGAAATAAAACCCAGAGTATCCAAAATATTCAAATAGGGTCAGTGAGACTTGACCAGCCATGAGTGTGAATGATCTATCTATACCATCAAAGGCTAAAAAGAAAATATATGAACAAAATACAATAACTAGTGCATGAATAAAAATCATACTTAGAAAGAACTATGTGGAAAGAATGATGGTGAGGTTATGAATCATGCCTACTTCTTCAAGTGTATGGATTAAATGTCTTTACATATACACATCACTCTGTAAGTGCATTAGACTAAGTTGGTGCATAAAAACTCAAATGGAACTTTTCTCATTTCTTGCTTCCACTTCAGCCTTTTTCCTTGTGCTTTTTTTTTCTTCTCTTTCTTTTTCTTTTTGCTTCTTTTCCTTCATAATCCTCACCTGAAAGATGGACACTGTTATGTAAGTTTTACAGAAAAGGAAACAATGACTTATTACCATTAAACAACTTGCCCAAAATTTCAGTAAGTGAGAGCTGGAACTTGTACCTAGCTTGGTCTGTGTCCAAACAAATCACACATTCAAAAATATTTCCTCCCCTCTCAAATTCTGGCCCATTTTGTCACTTTATAGATGGAGATACCAAACTTTGGTTACTGAACTACTGAGGAGTCCAATTTTGTTTTAGTTTGAGAATTGCTGACATATGTGTCTAAATATTTCACAAATCCTACTGCCAATGCATCAAAGCAGCCTTTGATAAAATGGTATCCTATTTTTCTAACATGATTCTTCAGCGATAGAAATTTATGTGAACCAAATCTATAGTTTTGTCATCTCTGTGTCTAATGCCATTTCTTTCAGAAATTGCTTGGAATGAGGGACGTAATCCTTACAGAACAGCTTACACAAAATACAAAGTTTTATCATGGGGCCCAAGGGCAGTAAAGTCAGTTAGGCCTCCCTTGAGCCAGTAACCAAGGGGCAAAATGGTATTGTATTGCAGGTAGCTGTGCTCTTCTCAGGCCACCTTAATCTCTTATCTCTAATTATCTCTCTCTCTCATCTATCTCTACAATCAACTACATTTGCTTTTTCTGCTTCTGCAAACACGTGTCCAAATAAAGCTTCCTCATACCTGGCTACTCCTCACCTCTAATTTCAAAACCGTGCTTGACTGAACAAGGTGAGACTGGATTCCAAATTCCTACAAGAAAGAACATTATGGGCCCTCTTTGAGAGGGGGGTTTACCTCTGGTCCAATCAGCAGTGGACTGGGACAGGGTCATGTGACTCTCCATCATCTTGGCTGAGGTTGTGATGGTGAAGTGAGAAGGCAGTGCAGGCCTCTACAATGAGAATGAAGGATGGGAGCAGAAATGATTAGCTTTTCTAGGCCAGATATTGTCAGGCATAGAGGTATGGTTAAGATAAGGTGCTCAAGAGCTCATAGAATGAAGGGCAGGTTAGCATGAGGCAAAGATGTAAGTAATTGGCATATTTGCAGCTCAAGAAACCTATCAGTCTAAATTCTCATTCATGTTTCTCAGTAGTTCTTTAAGTGTACTTAAGACAATATGGTCATTGCCTTTATTTACCCAGATGAATTTCTGAGGAATGAATGAGAAAGGACAATAGGGGAATGAAGACAAATGAAGGAAAGAAAGTACAGTCAATCCTCAGTATCCATGGGTTCTGTGTATTATGTTTTACATTTGAGGCTGGTTGAATTCACAGGTAAGGAACTCGCAGATACAGAGGACTATGGGGATTGAGCGTCCTCAGATTTTCGTATCCATGGTGGATCATAGAACCAGTCCCTCTTGGATACCAGGGGACGACTGTAGTTTGTTTACAGGATGGGAGAAAAAGGAAAATGCAGCTAAACTGAACTATATAATCCAGACCAGGGGATGGGAGAGAGAGGAAGAAATGGACAAACAGAGGGACAATATAAGGGAATGAAAGACCTCAGAGAGTGTATGTGGAAAGAGGAAACATTCAGTATTGCTGGATTTTAAGAATTTAATCTTCTTTAATAGTTCTAAACTTCCTAATGAGGGACTGGAGTGTTTTGATGAACTGTGCTGTAAGCGGTACCTAAGTTTCTGGATTCGGGATTTGTGGAATAAGGATCTGACAAAAGGAAGTTACTATAGGAATTTTCAAATTTGAAGAAGGAACATCTGTCAGAGGAAAAGTTAAATGCTTTGAGGACTTTGTAGTCTTTGGTTTGAGCCTTGAAGGGTTTAGGCATGTGGACTCTAGAGGACCTGGCCATGGAAGTGAAGGAAAAAGAAAGAAGTTGGGGTCAAGTAGCACTGATCCCTTCTGCATGAAAGTACTAAATGTACCTTCTATGCAGTTAATTCTTCTCAAGTCCCTCTAAGACCCTTAACTCCATTTATAGTCAAGGAACTGAGGCTGGGTAATGTTATGTCCCACAGCTCAGTAGTGGCCAGGTATTCACTGAAATCCCTCCTAATTCCAGAAGTCATGGTGATCCCAGTTTACCAGCCTTTCAGATAGGAGATAAACTCAAAATTTGTTCATTTGTTGTATCGTTTTTATTTATTTTTAAAATATAACTAGTCAAATTGTGACCTCTTCCTTATATAGTTGATTTTCTAGCAATGCAGTGAGTCAGGGACTCTGATTTATATTCACAGGGATTCTATCTCTCTTTTATTATTATTATTTTATTTATTTATTTTTTGCGGTACGCGGGCCTCTCACTGTTGTGGCCTCTCCCGTTGTGGAGCACAGGCTCCGGACGCACAGGCTCCGGACGCGCAGGCTCAGCGGCCATGGCTCATGGGCCCAGCCACTCCGCGGCATGTGGGATCCTCCCGGACCGGGGCATGAACCCGTGTCCGCTGCATCAGCAGGCAGACTCTCAACCACTGCGCCACCAGGGAAGCACCTTTTTTATTATTGAAGTATAGTTGACTTACAGTATTATATTTGTTTCAAGTGTACAACATAGTGATTTGACATTTTTATAGTTTATACTTCATATAAAGTTATTATAAAATATTGACAATATTCCTGTGCTATATATTACATCTTTGTATCTTAACTATTTTATACCTAGTAGTTTGTACCTCTTAAGCCCCTTCACCCATCTTTTCCTAACCCGCCAGCCCCCTCCCCACTGGTTACCACTCATTTGTTCTCTATATTTGTGAGTCTCTTTCTGTTCTGTTATATCCCTTTGTTTTATTTTTCAGATTCCACATATAAGTATACCTGTCTTGGATCATAAATCAAATCATGATATAGAATAATATGGTGTTCATACCTTCTTAGCTCTTGACTTTTATATTTTAAACAAAAAGGCTCTATGTTAAGTTATATAAATATAGGGACTTCTCTGGTGGCACAGTGGTTAAGAATCCGGCTGCCAATGCAGGGGACACAGGTTCAAGCCCTTGTCCGGGAAGATCTCACATGCCGTGAAGCAACTAAGCCCCTGTGCCACAACTACTGAGCCTGCGTCCCACAACTACTGAAGCCAGTGCACCTAGAGCCCGTGCTCCACAACAAAGAAAAGCCACCGCAACGAGAAGCCCGCGCAGTGCAACGAAGAGAAGCCCCCGCTCGCTGCAGCTGGAGAAAGCCCATGCACAGCAACAAAGACCCAAGGCAGACAAAAAATTAATTAAAAAAATATATATATATATTTATATATATAAAACTTCCTCTGTACCATGTTTGGGAATTACTTTTATTTGTAAAACTAGAGACCTTGCCATGGTTTCAGAATGGAGAAGTTTGACATATGTTCGGACATTCATGAGTTCTCCTTTCAGAAGTAAAAGCAGCAAATTTAACAATAAGGCTAGTGTCCTTTCTGGGACATTTTAGAGAACTTTCAAGGAAAATGTAAAGAACTGAGCAAAAAACTGTAGAGAGGAATTCACCAAGGAGAACTTTTATAAAAATCACCAAATTCAGAGGAAAGCAGTTAAAATTCTGAGCTCTTGAGTGACTATCTGGTCCCACATCCTGCCTTTACAAAAACTTTCTAGCTGGTAACCTTTGACAAGACAACCTTTCTCAGTTTCTACTTCCTCATCTATAAAATTGGATAATACTATTATTATTGCATAAAGTTGTTGTAAGGTTTAAAAGAGTTAAAATGTGGTAAGCACTTACACCAAAGCCTAGCACATAGTAATGGCTCTAAAATTTTATATGCTCTCATGCTTCTCCTGTATGACTTTTTTCCTCCCCACATATCTATCCTATTTCTTTAAAGAGATTCTCGGGAAACTGGAGACTATGAAGTAGAAATCTAGGGAGGTGGTGGCCTAATTTTGCAACCAAGCATTGGAGGAAGAAGCTGAGACAAGTATGTAGAGATGGTGGGGGGAGTAATAAGGCCAAATCAGATGTAGCTAGATTCCTCAGGACTGTGGGAAGTAAGGAGGAAGAAAGGATAGAAGGGAGGGAGAAGAGGAGGAAGGGAGATGCATGATCAACATTAGTGAAGAACTATAAATTCCTTGAGGCTGGTGTGAGATGATATCTCATTGTAGTTTTGACTTGCATTTCTCTAATGATTAATGATGTTGAGCATTGTTTCATGTGTTTGTTGTCAATCTGTATATCTTCTTTGGAGAAATGTCTACTTAGGTCTTCTGCCAATTTCTGGATTGGGTTGTTTGTTCTTTTGATATTCAGCTGCATGAGCTACTTGTATATTTTGGAGATTAATCCTTTGTCAGTTGCTTCATTTGCAAATATTTTCTCCCATTCTGAGGGTTGTCTTTTCGTTTCATTTATGGTTTCCTTTGCTGTGCAAAAGCTTTTAAGTTTCCTTAGGTCCCATTTGTTTATTTTTGTTATTATTCCCATTTCTCTAGGAGGTGAGTCAAAAAGGATCTCACTGTGATTTATGTCATAGGGTGTCCTGCCTATGTTTTCGTCTAAGATTTTTATAGTGTCTGGCCTTACATTTGGGTCTTTATTCCATTTTGAGTTTATTTTTATGTATGGTTTCGGGTGTGTTCTAATTTCGTTCTTTTACACGTAGCTGTCCAGTTTTCCCAGCACCACTTATTGAAGAGGCTGTCTTTTCTCCATTGTATATTCTTGCCTCCTTTATCAAACAAAAGGTGACTATAGGTGCGTAGGTTTATCTCTGGGCTTTCTATCCTGTTCCATTGATCTATATTTCTGTTTTTGTGCCAGTACCATACTGTCTTGATGACTGAAGCTTTGTAGTATAGTCTGAAGTCAGGGACCTGATTCCTCCAGCCCCATTTTTCTCTCTAAAGATTGCTTTGGCTATTTGGGGTCTTTTGTGTTTCCATACGAATTTTAAGATTTTTTGTTCTAGTTCTGTACAAACTGCCATTGGTAATTTGATAGGGATTGCATTGAATCTGTAGATCACTTTGGGTAGTAGAGTCATTTTCACAGTATTGATTCTTCCAATCCAAGCACATGGTATATCTCTCCATCTGTTTGTATCATCTTTAATTTTTTTCATCAGTGTCATAGTTTTCTGCATACAGGTCTTTTGTCTCCTTAGGTAGTTTTATTCCTAGGTATTTTACTCTTTTTGTTGCAATCGTAAATGGAAGTGTTTCCTTAATTTCTCTTTCTGATTTTTCATCATTAGTGTATAGGAATGCAAGAGATTTCTGTGTATTAATTTTGTATCCTGCTACTTTACCAGATTCATTGATTAGCTCTAGTAGTTTTCTGGCAGCATCTTTAGGATTCTCTATGTATAGTATCACGTCATCGGCAAACAGTGAGAGTTTTACTTCTTTTCCAGTTTGGATTCCTATTATTACTTCTTTTCCTTCTCTGATTGCTGAGGCTAAAACTTCCAAAACTATGTTGAATAATAGTGGCGAGAGTGGGCAACCTTGTCTTGTTCCTGATCTTAGAGGGAATGGTTTCAGTTTTTCACCACTGAGAACGATGTTGGCTGTGGGTTTCTCATCTATGGCCTTTAATATGTTGAGGTAAGTTCCCTCTATGCCTACTTTCTGGAGGGATTTTATCATAAATGGGTGTTGAATTTTGCCAAAAGCTTTTTCTGCATCTGAGATTATCATATGTTTTTTCTCCTTCAATTTTTTAATATGGTTTATCACATTGATTTGCATATATTGAAGAATCCTTGCATTCCTGGGATAAACCCCAGTTGATCATGGTGTATGATCCTTTTAATGTGCTGTTGGATTCTGTTTGCTAGTATTTTGTTGAGGATTTTTGCATGTATGTTCATCATGATATTGGCCTTTTTTGGTGACAGCTTTGTCTGTTTTGATATCAGGGTGATGGTGGCTTCGTAGAATGAGTTTGGGAGTGTTCCTCCCTCTGCTATATTTTGGAAGAGTTTGAGAAGGATAGGTATTAGCTCTTCTCTAAATGTTTGATAGAATTCACCTGTGAAGCCATCTGGTCCTGGGCTTCTGTTTGTTGGAAGATTTTTAATCACAGTTTCAATTTCAGTGCTTGTGATTGGTCTGTTTATATTTTGTATTTCTTCCTGGTTCAGTCTCGGAAGGTTGTGCTTTTCTACGAATTTCTTCCAGATTGTCCATTTTATTGGCATATGCTTGCTGGCAGTAACCTCTCATGATCCTTTGTATTTCTGCAGTGTCAGTTGTTACTTCTCCTTTTTCATTTCTAAATCTATTGATTTGAGTCTTCTCCCTTTTTTTCTTGATGAGTCTGGCTAATGGTTTATCAATTCTGTTTATCTTCTCAATGAACCAGCTTTTAGTTTTATTGATCTTTGCTCTCGTTTCCTTAATTTATTTTTACTTCTGATCTTATCTTTATGATTTCTTTCCTTCTGCTAACTTTGGGGTTTTTTTGTTCTTCTGTCTCTAATTGCTTTAGGTGTACGGTTAGGTTGTTTATTTGAGATGTTTCTTGTTTCTTAAGGTAGGATTGTATAGCTACAAACTTCCCTCTTAGAACTGCTCTTGCTCCATCCATAGGTTTTGGGTTGTTGTGTTTTCATTGTCAGTTGTTTCTAGGTATTTTTTTATTTCCTCTTTGATTTCTTCAGTGATCTCTTGGTTATTTAATAGTGTATTGTTCAGCCTCCATGTTTTTGTATTTTTTACATATTTTTTCCTATAACTGATATCTAGTCTCATAGTGTTGTGGTCAGGAAAGATAATTGATATGATTTTAAGTTTCTTAAATTTACCAAGGCTTGATTTATGACCCAAGATACGATCTATCCTGGAGAATGTTCCATGAGCACTTGAGAAGAAAGTGTATTCTGTTGTTTTTGGATGGAATGTCCTAGACATATCAATTAAGTCCATCTTGTTTAATGTGTCATTTAAAGCCTGTGTTTCCTTATTTATTTTCATTTTGAGTGATCTGTCCATTGGTGAAAGTGGTGTGTTAAAGGCCCCCACTATGATTGTGTTACTGTTGATTTCCCCTTTTATGGCTGATAGCATTTGCCTTATGTACTGAGGTGCTCCTGTGTTGGGTGCATAAATATTTACAATTCTTATATCTTCCTCTTGGATTGATACTTTGATCATTATGTAGTGTCCTTCTTTGTCTCTTGTAATAGACTTTATTTTAACGCCTGTTTTGCCTGATATGAGAATTGCTACTCCAGCTCTCTTTTGATTTCCATTTGCATGGAATAACTTTTTCCATCCCGTCACTTTCAGTCTGTATGTATCCCTAGGTCTGAAATGGGTCTATTGTAGGCAGCATATATTCGGGTCTTTTTTTTGTATCCATTCAACCAGCCTGGGTGTTTTGGTTGGAGCAGTTAATCCATTCACATTTAAGGTAATATTGATATGTATGTTCCTATTACCATTTTCTTAGTTGTTTTGCATTTGTTTTTGTACGTCTTTTCCTTCTCTTGTGTTTCCTGCCTGGAGAAGTTCCTTTAGCATTTGTGGTAAAGCTGGTTTGGTGATGCTGAATTCTGTTAGCTTTTGCTGGTCTGTAAAGGTTTTAATTTCTCTGTCAGATCTGAATGAGATCCTTGCTGGGTAGAGTAATCTTGGTTGTAGGTTTTTCCCTTTCATCACTTTAAATATGTCTTGCCACTCCCTTCTGGCTTGTAGAGTTTCTGTTGAAAGATCAGCTGTTAATGTTATGGGGATTCACTTGTGTGTTATTTGTTGCTTTTCCCTTACTGCTTTTAATATTTTTTCATTGTATTTACTTTTTATAGTTTGATTAATATGTTTCTTGATGTGTTTTTCCTTGGATTTATCCTGTATGGGACTCTCTGCATTTCCCGGACTTGATTGACTATCCTTTCCCATATTAGGAGAAGTTTTCAACCATCATCTTTTCAAATATTTTCTCAGTCCCCTTTCTTTTTCTCTTCTTCTGGGACCCCTATAATTCGAATGTGAGTTCATTTAGTGTTGTCCCTGAGGTCTCTGAGACTGTCCTCAATTCTTTACATTCTTTTTTCTTTATTCTGCTCTCTGTTAGTTATTTCCACTATTTTATCTTCCAGATCATTATCCATTTTTCTGCCTCAGTTATTCTGCTATTGATTCCTTCTAGAGAATTTTTTATTTCATTTATTGTGTTCTTCATCATTGCTTGTTTGCTCTTTAGTTCTTCTATGTCCTTGTTAATTGTTTCTTGTATTTTCTCCATTCTATTTCCAAGATTTTGTATCATCTTTACTATCATTACTCTGAATTCTTGTTCAGGTAAACTGCCTATTTCCTCTTCATTTGTTTGGTCTGTTGCGTTTTTACTTTGCTCCTTCATCTGCTGCGTATATCTCTGTCTTATTTTGCTTAACTTACTGTGTTCAGGGTGTCCTTTTTGCAGGCTGCAGGTTTATTGTTCCCGTTGTTTTTGGTGTCTGCTCCAAGTCGGTAAGGTTGGCTTGGTCCAGTGGGTTGTGTAGGCTTCCTAGTGGAGGGGACTGGTGCCTGTGTTCTGGTGGATGAGGCTGGATCTTTTCTTTCTGGTGGGCCGGATTGCATCTGGTGGTGTGTTTTGGCATGTCTCTGAACTTGTTATGATTTTAGGCAGCCTCTCTGCTAATGGGTGGGGTTGTGTTCCTGTCTTTCTAGTTGTTTGTCATGCGGTTTCTACCACTGGAGCTTGCTGGTCATTGATTGGAGCTGGGTCTTAATATTGAGATGGAGATGTGTGGGAGAGCTCTCACTGATTGATATTACGTGGGGTCAGGGTATCTCTGGTGGTCCAATGTCCTGAACTCGGCTCTCCCACCTCAGAGGCTCAGACCTGACACCTGGCCGGAGCACCAAGACCCTGTCAGCCACACGGCTCAGAAGAAAAGGGAGAAAAAGTAGGAAGAAGGAAAAAAATAAAATAAAATAAAGTTTTTAAAATAAAAAAATAAAGAAATATTATTATAATAAAATAATAAAAACCTAAAAAAAAAGAAGAGAGCAGCCAAACCAATAAACAAATTCACCAATGATCACAAGCGCTAAGAACTATTCTAAGATAAATATAAAAATCAGAAACAAATCAGTCGCATACAGCAAACTCCCAAGTCTACAGTTGCTCCCAAAGTCCACCGCTGCAATTTTGGGATAATTCGTTGTCTATTCAGGTATTCCACAGATGCAGGGAACATCAAGTTGATTGTGGAGATTTAATCCGCTCCTCCTGAGGCTGCACAGAGAAATTTCCCTTTCTCTTCTTTGTTCGCACAGCTCCTGGGGTTCAGCTTTGGATTTGGCCTTGCCTCTGCATGTAGGTCACCCTCTGGCATCTGTTCTTTGCCCAGATAGGAATGGGTTAAAGGAGTGGCTGATTAAGGGGCTCTGGCTCACTCAGGCGGGGTGGAAGGAGGGGTAAGGAATGCAGGGCGAGCCTGCAGCGGCAGAAGCCAGTGTGACGTTGCAACAGCCTGAGGCGTGCAGTGTGTTCTCCCAGGGAAGTTGTCCCTGGATCACGGGACCCTTGCAGTGGTTGGCTGTACAGGCTCCCGGGTGGGGAGTTGTCGATAGTGACCTGTGCTTGCACACAAGATGTTTAGTGGCTGCAGCAGCAGCCTTAGAGTTCCATGCCTGTCTCTGGTGTCTGCGCTGATAGCCACAGCTTACGCCCGTCTCTGAAGCTCATTTAGGGGGTGTTTTGAATCGCCTCTCCTTATGCACTGCGAAACAATGGTCTCTTGATTCTTAGGTAGTTCCAGACTTTTTCTTGGACTCCCTTCCGGTTAGCTGTGGCGTACTGGCCCCCTTCAGGCTGTGTTCACTCAGCCAACCCCAGTTCTCTCCCTGGGATCTGACCTCCGAAGCCCGAGCCTCAGCTCCCAGCCCCCACCCTGGCAGGTGAGCAGACAAGCCTTTCAGGCTGGTGAGTGCTGTTTGGCACTGATCCTCTGTGCGGGAATCTCTTCGCTTTGCCCTGTGAACCCCTGTTGCTGTGCTCTCCTCTGTGACTCCAAAGCTTCCCCCTGACCCACCCCCCCGTTTCCACCAGTGAAGGGGCTTCCTAGTGTGTGGAAAGTTTTCCTCCTTCAGAACTCCCTCCCAGAGGTGCAGGTCCCGTCCCTATTCTTTTGTCTCTGTTTTTTCTTTTGCCCTACCCAGGTAGGTGGGGATTATCTTGCCTTTTGGGAAGTCTGAGGTCTTCTGTCAGCATTCAGTATGTCTTCTGTAGGAGTTGTTCTACATGTAGATGTATTTTTGATGTATTTGTTGGGAGGAAGGTGATCTCCACGTCTTACTGCTCCACCATCTTGAAGGTCCTCCCCTATGCCCCATTTTCTAATTCCCTCTAACTCCCTAATCTTCCCCCATTTTTTCCTCCATTCACTCCTATTTAAGACCATTTTTCTTCTCTTCCCCAAGGAAACTCAACTCCTCATAACTGAGAAAGAAAAAGTCCTGGCCATGCTTCCTTCCTTATTCCCATAAGCCCTGCTATCTCTAACTTTGAGAAAATGATAATGTAGGGTTTGCTGTGTCTTCATGCTTTGATGAGGGTAGAACTGCATGGTGGAAATAATTCAGAGCCTGCACATCGAGGCAAGGCTCTGCCCATCCATGGCTATTGTCAGGTTCTTCCTGAAATTCTTAGGAAGAGATCATTCTGGACAGAGTGACTTTTCTTGTTCTGAACACAATACACTCTACTTCTAAATGAGGAAAATATGTTCCCACTATTAATGTGATTTTGACCACCCTCACGTTTTGAAAAAAGTAACTCTGGCATTATCGAGTTATTCCTGCTGCACCCCACGACCAATGAAGGAGATTTTGAATAGAACCCTCCCTGCCCCAGCCCAATCAAATGAGAATCTTTGGGAGTGTGGTCTTAGCATTAGAGCTCTTTAAAAAGCTCCCCAGCGTATTCTAATGTGTAGCAGTGGTGGGAAAGCTATGTTTAAAGAACATCAGTCTACCTCCTATTCTGATTTTATTACAAAGTATCAAAAGGAAGGAAGCAGAGAAAAGTCATAATTAACTCAATAATTCCTGAATACATTCTTTCTGATCCCCGAATTCATTATAGAAGGATGGGGAGGGGCAAATAACCAACATTTTACAGTAAAGTTATTGTGTGGATTATGTATATTAGGGAAGCTAGCACTGATACCTTGCATATAGTTGGTGCTTAATACATTGTAAATGTGTATGTCCATCTTTTCCTCTAGTTCTTCATAGAAAGAGAAAATAAAATGAATTGGCACTGATGTACTACTAATGCAGCGACTTGGGAACTATTTCAGGATTAGGTTCAAATTCTTCCTGTGTCTACAGCCCTGACAGTCAGTTTTCTGATCTGTAGAATTCTTTACTAAATCTAGTTCATAGGATTAAATGAGTTAACCCTCTTGAAAATGTCAGGCTCACAGGAGGAGATCAGTTAATATCAGTGACCCTCTCCTACTGCCCCATATTTGAACTGAGGTTACTGCTAGGCTGCCTGAAAAAGTCACTGTTGAGACTTCCATTTTCTGTGCATCTAACCTCTCCGAGAATACTAACAAGCATCAGCTCCCCCTGGTTATTTGTGGTGACTTTAATTCTTGTTCATCCAAGCTGCCAGCCAGTGCTTTTAACACTTGCTAATAATCACAGCCTCTACATTAACATTAAGGGCTCTGCAATGGCTACTTGTTTCCTCAAAGGTCTGCTGTACAGGTTGGTAAATCAGTCTTCCTGGTGTTGAGACCAGGCTTCTGGGAGGGGGTTAATATTCAAAATTTCCAAATGATTTCCTCAAATAACAGTCTTTGTTCCTAGTAAAAATATCTCTCTACTATCAAGCTTTTATTTTCCTTCAGCCAACAACATCTATTTAGTTAAGCAGATCTGCACATCCACCCCAGTGTTCACTCTTGTTTTTATTCTTATTTCCCCGCTGACAACTGACTGTGAATCTTGAATGTTTGCAGCAGTGCTTGGAGTGGCCAGGAGGAAGCCTTATTAGCTAAATGTTATTTTAATAGTTTTTAGGTTTTACTTTTCTCGCCTATTAGGTTATTTCTCATACTCTGTCCAAGTGATGTCCACAATCCATTTCAGGACACTTAAGGCCTTGCTGGATTTGTCATCAGCCTACACCTCAAATCTGTATGCATCCATGCAACCCATGGATCGGAACAGTTGTGTGCTTTCACCTCAGTCTGTTGAAGTCATTGTCATTTGTAGCTGAAAGCACTTCTTCTGAGTTCCCAGTGGGATTGTCCCTCCTTTGTCTGATTGTACTCTTATCCCAGGAGCTGTCCTATTCTCTCACTAGCTATAGTTGTTTCAGTGCTAATCTATCTTCTTGGCTACACTAGAAAAAATCTTAGAGATTATGTTTGTTAGTCGCTATACGTCTCAGAAGTTGGTAAATACAACCAAAAAATATGCTTTACAAAGCTTATTGAATTGGATTACTCCAAATTATACCATTTTTTTCCTCAATTACATCATCACCATGGATTTCAAGCTAAATATTGGTTGAGAGCACAGAGCATCCTACCCTCTGTAAACTGATTCTTTTCTATAATTAGTTCAAGATCCTAATTTCCAGATTTGGTTTAGTTCTCGTCCTAAAAATCTTGCCATCCCTTCTCATGTTCTTTCAGAGACTCCTCTTACTTTTTGTTCTATTAATTTCATATTATGTTCTAGAGTTTTGAATTGTCATTTCTCTTCCTTATTTGCTATCACTTTCTTTGGGCAGTGTGAATTGCCACCATGATTTTAATTATATAAGCCAATAGCTCCAAAATCTGTATCTCCAACCTACACCTCTTCTCTGAATTCCAGAAGTTGTCCCATGGTCTGGAATGGAATAGATGCTCATTGAAGTGTTTTCTGAATGAATGAATGGTATCTTAAGTGTGTACCTAGTCTTAGAGGGCTTCAGAAATTCAGATGCAGGTCAAACTTGATGCACTGTACAACAGAAATTTAATGCAAACCACATATCTAATTTTAAATATTCTCATAGCCACATTTAGAAAGCAAAAAAAAAAGGTAAAATTAATAATTTATTTTCCTTAACTCAGTATATCCCATAGATTGTCATTTCAAATTGTGATCTCTGTGAAACATTGTCAGTGTGATATATTCTTTTTCATATTAAGTCTTTGACATTCAGTGTGCGTTTTACACCTGCATGTCAACTAGAATCAGATGCTAAATTCAGTTCCTTTGTCTTACCAACTACATTTCTAGTGCTTATCAGCCACACATGACTTGTGACTGCTCTATTGGATGTCACAGCCATAGTAAATGGAAGTCATTGCAGGTCCTAGAGCAGGAGACAAATGTAAAACAGTAAGGTTTTGAAGTAAAATAAGAACAAATCCTCTCCTTACTTAAACGTTACCCTTAATCTTTTTTGTTTGTTTAAACAGATGTTTAGTTATATTTTGCAACACAGCAAAAAGACTGTACCAGAAGGAGAAAATGATCATTATTAACCTGAAGACTTAAATATCATTAAAGACTCGCCAGTTTGAGGCTGATGTCTGTCATGAACTTAAATATCAAGACCTAGCTCTTCTGCCCCATTTTGCCCATTTGACTCTTATTACTATCCATTTTCATGGGTAAGATTTAATACATTGAGTCTTTTTCACTAGAGTTGCTGCTTTCACTTCTCATTTTTCTCCTTCCCATAGTCATTGTCTATCACATCCTACAAGAGTTTGGATAGGAAATTGAGAACCAATATGAATTGATCTGACCTGATTGTGGAAAGTCATATTGCAGTCTAAAATAATGAAAGAAAGACCATGTCATATAAAGGGAGTGTGTTTCCGCCTAGATGTGCTGCCACACAACCTTTATAAAAATAGCATTTTCTCTTGCTAAATAGTATTAGACTCGAGTCAGTGACTCAGAACCATCTGAGAGTCTTCCTGAGGTTTGCAGATGAGTCACGGAGATGCAAAATGCCTCAGGACCTGCAGCTTACCTCTTGGTTTTTGACCTTGGCTTTGTCCTCCATCGCACATGTCAGATCAAGGAAACCAGGCAACAGCTTGAACGAAGCAAGTTGTGTAATATAAATACAATGAAAACTCTGCCCAGATGACTCCTATTGATCCTCTGGGGCTTTGAACCATACCACATTGAATTTTTTTTTTTTTTTTGGCGTGCTGACTGCAAACAGATTTCACTGGATTTATATGACTTTTTCAAGCCACTAGGATACCAATTAACAAAGAGCTAATTCAGTACAAGGCTTGAAATAACTGATGCAGCTCTGTGAAGGCCTAAATCCTGAGGAATATTTTATCCTCTAGAAAAAGCCAGCTGTTTAGAGGCTTTCAGACCACTGACCCTCTCTGCTAGGATAAAATAGGAGGTGCTTTTGGGTTGGCTCCTTATCTTCTCTCCCTGCTGCTCCCTTGGCATCCTTTTGAACGTCAGCCACCTCTTGCCTATTACTCTGCCTCTTTCCAGTAAACTCTGGAAAAGGGAAATGGAGTGAAAAATAAGCCCCAAGCCTTGCGGCATCGGTGTGGGTTTTAGAGGAGGCTGGCACAGCTGAGGATGGGGGAGGCATTCTTGTCTTCTGACTTTCTGTCAGTACAAGAAGGAATTCCACAGTTTCTTCAAATTAATCATCATTATGTTAACTTAGCCTGTGTCCTTAGTCATAGCTACTACTTCGCTGAGAGGAAAAATAGTATTTTTCATGTCAATATGGAGCTATGAATAGTCTGATCACCATCTCTGAGCAGCGAGTAAAGAGGAAATAAGTAGGAAAATAAGTGATTTGGGGTGAGGGTAACTGTTTATCATCATTTGAAGGACAATGCTAAGGATGTTCTTAGATGCCAAACATAACAGTAAAGTGGAAGTTAAAGGATGGCAGATTTTGTCTCAGTATACAAAAATAAAACGCTGACAATTGAGTGCCTTCGTCTTTATAGCTTGTCCTGAAAAAAAAAAAAAAAAGAATAAACAGGCTTAAAAGAGGGAAATCAATGGAGTCATTCAGGAAGAGACGGGACACCATATTTGGAAAATATTAGAAAGAATTTAAGCCTTATAAGGGTGTCACAATGCAAAAAAAAAAAGTCTTCTTTCCCCTTTAGTCCAGGAACTATGCGATTCTGTGGTTAGAGAGATCTCTTGTTATCAGAAATCCTAAGCCAGCTTGTTTTGCAGTTGGACAGTTGTTTGAGGATGAAAGCCCCTTGGTGACCCAGTGATAACATGTGTGCAGCAGTCCCCACTTGGAAAAGGTCTGGGGAGGATAGGAGTGTATGACACGGGGCTGAAGACATGAGGTTTATGCCTGTGAAACCTTTGAACCAGTGACATGTTAAAGAAGAGTTATTAGGTGACTCTCAGAAATTGCCCTGCACTTTTTAGATTCTGTAATATAGGAATAACTATCTGGTCTGAAATGGCATGTTAAAATACAGAAATAGCACTATTGATGAGCCCTGCCTGTAACTTAAACAGAACAAATTAAGGTTGGCAGGAGGACACACTCCTTTTCTAGAGCCATCAGCATCTGCTCAATCAGATGACCTAATAAAAACAACACACAGATGCATTTTATGGCCTGGGGGTGTTTTCTGGGGAATGGATTAGACGTAAGTAATGAAGGCCAGGCAGCCAGCTTAATGCCTAGGCTGGCCCTGTGTGGCACGCTTGGCCAAGAAAAGCTCAATAACTAAATGACAAAGAGAACAGATGAGTCCTGTAATTGGCAAAAGGGAAACGTATTGGGGGCCACAGTAGGGTTGGCGGAGTTGGAGTAATACAAATTTCAGTGTGATCTTTCTCACATACTCTGTGGTGCTGGGATTCAGTGGGGGTGATGCTAGGATGCGTGAAGAAAAATTTCAGACTTAGGGAACATATAGCCCAAATTCTCACTCTTTTGATGAATTAATTTCTATATTTATATTTCAGTAAATATTCTTGACAAATAGTTCAGTTTGTTCTTGACTATGTATACTAATATTCAGTTTTACATTCCACACTGATCAGTGAATGTCTATTAATAGTCAGACCTGACTGAGGAATGAGGGATATCATTAAGAATGTTTCCTGCTTTGTATGTAGCTTACAATGATGTAGAAAGACAAAAACAAAACAAACATATAAAAACAATCTCCAGCCAAGTAAACACATATATTAGTGAATAGTTTCAAAGAGATCCAAGTATTGTGAAAGAAAACTATGTCTGAAATAGAAAATAATACATGGTGGGATAAATTATTGAATGGGTGGTCAGAGATGGACAAATGGAAGTGACATTTGACTTAAGATAGAAGGATGATAAGGTGTCAGGGATTCTTTGTGAGGAATCTATTCTAATGATGTAAACTTCTATTTGTGAGATTTTTTTTTCTTCAATATGTAGCTTTTCTCAGTTCAACAAGCACTGAATTTGGTAAGTGCATCAATGGGTCAGACATTGTGCTACATAACAGAGACATCATCCTTTTCTTTTAAGGGCTTGCGATCCTCTTGGAAAGGACGTAAAAGCCAACAAATACTGTACATTGTAATATATACAATAGTAGAATTTTATATCAGATATTAATTTAACACATTTGATGGTGGGGTTCGTTTTTCCATTGGAGATTTAATAAAAATAATAATAATAATGGCTAATCTGTGTGCAGCAGACTGGTGAACCATAAAGGTGGAACAACCCAGCATGTGCAAAGATATGCTTGCATGAGATAACAAAGGATTTCAGAGTAACTGCAAGTGGTGTATAAATTAAGTATAAAATGGGACAGGTGGCAGAGAAATATTTGACTAGAGAGAGAGAGTCAGAAGTCATATATCAAGGATAGTATGTAAGGGCTTTGGTACCCAACTTATAGATGATTAGAGTAATCTCAAAAGTTTAAAACAGTAGAGTGAAATAATGGTAATAATAGTAAGAAGAAGAGGAGGGGAAGGTTGAGGAAGAAGAAATAACATTTATTGAATATTTAATAAATGTCAGGCATTTTCATAAGAACCTTATTTGTAGTAAATCAGTTCTTGTAAAAATCATCTGAAGAAACTGAGGCAGAAAGAGATCTAAAAAAATGTATTCAAGGTCACACAATTTAGCAGAGCCAGGTAGTCTTGCTCCAGGGTATATGTCCTGCAGGAGGCTATCACTATACATATGTGATCCTATTTGTTGTACGTTTAAAGAGTCACCTTAAGAGCTAGGTGTATGTTCAATGTATGTTTAAAAATCACATCAAAGGCTATGTTAAGGATAAGGTCATGGGAACCTTGCAGTAGTCCAGGTATAAGCAATGATAGGGACCTACCTCTTGTTTCTTCTATGCACTAGTTCTAGTGCGCACAATTAAGTTATACACTGTCCCTTCTGTAGTTTTTAGATATTAGAAAATCACCTGCTTCCTAGGTTTTTTCTAGGGTACCAATCCTCAGTTCTACCAACTGTTTCTCATATGACGTCTGTGTGTGCACATTCACTGTTCTGATCACTGTTATTTTGAAATGGTCCAGATTGTCAATATCACCCCTCCTGTTTGATACCTAGACTGTTTCCCAGTGTTCTAAATTATGTTGCTTCCATGCATAATGTGAGTCTCCTCTAGTTGTAATATAGAACATGGGTTCTACATTTAGTCTTCCTTGGGTAATTTGTAAAGCATGAGTAAGTGTGAAATGGCCTGCAGTTCTCTCTTGAATATCACTCAAAGGACTTCCAAGAGAGGTATTCCTCTCAAAAGGGGATTGTCCTGTCCTGCCCAGTTTTAATCTCACAGAGAATGCTTTTGGTCTCATGGAAACATGTGACAGATGTTCAAGAAATGCACATTATATCAAGCTTGTTGCACTTATACAATAGATTTGACACTGTATGTACTAGTCAGGGTTTTCCATCTGTTTCAAGTGTCAGAGGTGTAACTCACATTAGCATAACAATGTATATTGGAAATTTCTAGAAGAGCTCACATTTCCACTCTGAATATACTTTTTTTCCTATCATTTCGCCTCAGAGTTTCTTGCATTATGTAGTGTAGTTCCACATTTTATACCACAGTGTCACCAAGCCTGCTTGGTGTTCTGTAAGCTAAAAATGTTATTTAAAGACTGCTTTCAACTTTCTGGATACAAAGTAAAACCTGGACATAATAGGATATCAAGGACTAGAGCTGAGGATTCTGACCCATCTCCATCCATTTCTTTTCTCCCTTTGTTTATGCTTCTGTTGAGATCATTTTCTTCTACTGCATAAAGGACCCCTCCATGTGGTTGAGAGGAGGTCTGCCACATCCGTATGTCTATAAGCTTTGGGCTTGCAATCCAAAAGTCAACAGCTCTATCTCAATGGAGAAAAAAATAATTTAACTGACCTATGCTGTGTTCTGTACTCTATCCAGTTGTTGGGTGGAGAATACTAAGAGGACCCTGTGAGGAAGAAGAGCTCCTCAAATAATAGGTGGTGCAGTTATAAAGCATGGTAGTGGGAAATTGTATTCTGTGGAGAAAGAATAAAGGGAGGAAGAAAGAAGGGAAGAAGGCAGAGAAGGAGGAAGGAAGAACAGTTGCCATCACTCACAACCATGTTGGAAGAATTTGGCATGATCTAGTAATACTGAAGAAGTTACGATGATGAGTCATAGGTGACCTGTCACTCCTAAGCATGTCCCTTTGAGAAACCTTTGCACATGTACAACAGGATACATGTACAGGAATACTTTACTGTAAAAGCCAAAATCCAGGACAAAGGTTCATCAGCTGTAGAATGTATGGATAAATTTTTGTATATTCATATAAAATTTTCTATGTTCATATAACACTGGAAGTGACTAAATCTAGCTACCTCTAACAAAAGAATAATCTCATTTACTTTAGATTGGCAAGAGGAAAGAAAGTATATAAAATAAATGTATTAAGATTCCACTTACATTAAATTCAAAATAGGAAAAGATATACTGTATTGTTTAGATCAATATATATTATATTGTTTATAGATAATATAGATCCAAATTATGTTGTTTACTGGTTAAAGAAAAAAATTAAATGGTTATCACGAAAGTCATTACAGGGTTTACTTTTTCAGGAAAGTGATGAGGCTCCTATCAGTTAAGAGTATATAAGGGGTTCCTGTTGTGGTAACAATAACTGATTTCTTAACTTAAATGATAGTTACATGGAATTTCTTACTATAATTATTTGTTAAAATGCAGGTATTTTAATTAATTTTTGGTACTTTTTTATTGAAGTATAATTGACATACATTATATTAGTTTCAGGTATATCCATTATGAAATGGTCACCACAATAAGTGTAGTTACCCATTATAATATAGAGTTACAAGGTTATTTTTGTGATGAGAAATTTTAAGAATTAATTCTTAGCAACTTTCAAATTTATATTACAATAGTATTGATTATTATCACCGTGTTTTACAATGCATCACCATGACTGACCTATTTTTTAAACGCAAGTTTTTACTTCTTGATCCCCTTCACTCATTTTGTCCACCCCCAACCTCCCTTCCCTCTGGCAACCAGTAATCTGTTTTCTGTATCTATGAGTTTTGGTTTTTTTTGTTTTGTTTTGCTTTTTAGATTTCACATATAAGTTAAATCTTATGGTATTTGTCTTTCTCTGTCTGACTTATTTTACTTAGCGTAATACCCTCAAAGTCCATCCATGTTGTCACAAATGGCAAGATTTCATTCTTTTTTAAGGATGAGTAGTCTTCTATTGTATATACATACCACATCTTCCTTATCCACTTATCCATTGTTGGTATCTTTTACATTAAAAATGAAAGAAATAGTTATTACTGTACCCCCTTCTGACTATGTGTTTGTAAGTGAGAAATGTTCATAATTCTTGTTCCATGGCATGCTAACTAGGTGACATCGGGCAAATTCTTTCGCCTCTTTGCCTGTCATTTTCTTCAGCACATAGTTGAAATACTAAAATAATGATGATTAAAATAGCAATAACAACGTTAACATTCACAAAGTTGTGAGATCAAATATGACTGTGCATGTAGAGTCACCTAATAATTTGGTTGGCGTATACTAAATATTAAATGGAATATAATTTTTGTACTTTATTTCTGATAATGATAATAGAAAACTATTCAGTGAGAAGTATATTGTTTCTCTCTGACTCTCTGCTAGCAATAGGCCCTTATCTTTGAGCTCTTTTAATTAAAATATAAAATTAACCAAACTAATTGTTTATCTGGGCCTGCATAATATTTTAGAAACTGTTTTCATTGCTCGGAGTCAGAAGTAAAAATAAAAAATTCTAGTCTTTAATAAGTCTCCATAGAGACTGGATTGCTCCTTCACTGCCCACATACTTCCAGTGCTAGGATTCATAGGCTATGTATATAATATGATATGATATCTGTGTCAGTATCTTTGTGCAAGATTATCACATGCTCATAGAATTTAGCAAAATTTTCAAAAATGAAAATATTTTGGCCACAACTGATTAAAACCACTTTTCTTTCTATTCTGACTTGCCCTTAATCACACTTTATCTCATGTCAGGTGGCATTAGAGTAGCTGTGGGCTGTGTTGTCATCCAGCTAAGGGGAAATTGAATTGAGAATGTACTTAATTTGTATTTAAATAAAATATAGTTATATGATTTACCTTCATGTCTGAATATCAGTTAGTTAGTTCTGGCCTTCCATTATAGGATGAGTTTCCAGGAATACTACTAAACCAAACTTTGCTGACTCACCTGACATCACAGTGCAAATGTGCAAGGATAGATGTCATATACTAATTTGAATGTATGTTATGAATCCCAGAATGCAAAGTATGTGGGCACTGGGGGAGAAAGAAGGTTTGAAATGTGTGGATCCTGAACCTGGTCTGTGAAATATTAAATTATTCAAAACATTATAATACAAAATAGTAAGTTCTGGTCAATACCTGCTTAAATGGAAATTCTCTTTTACGAGAAATATACTAATTATTCTCATATAAAGTAAATATATTGAATGATAGATCGATAGAGAGTAACTGATAGATTGAGTGATTGATTGGTTGATTGAAAATTTGATATAAATTACATGTGGTTCAATTTTTTATTACTCTGAATTTGCAGAGTAAAAACCTCTAGCAGTATTACATACAGCAGAAGCTTTGTGTTTGAAATTTCATGTTTTATGCATCTCAAATATCAATAAATTTTAAAATAGATGAAAATACTAAAGGAGAGAATTGGTGAAGTCTCTAATACTTTAATAAAATAATATTAAAAATATGTTACCTGAATAGATATATACCCAAATAAGATATACAAGTGGCCAATAAGCATATGAAGATATACTCAACATCATTAGTCATCAGGAAATGTAAATCAAAACCACGATGAGGTACAACTACAATGGTTATAATAAAAAAGATGGATACTCACATGTTTCAAGGATGTGAAGAAATCAGAACATTCATACACTGTTTGTGGGAATGTAAAATGATACAGCAGCTTCGGGAAATAGTGTGGAAGTTTCTTTAAAAAGTTACACACAGAATTATCATATGTCCCTGCAATTCCATTCCAAGAGAAGTTAAAACACATATCTACACATAAACTTGTATATGAATGTTAATAGCAGTAGCTCAATAAAAAAGTGATACCAGGAAAAAAATCCCAAATATTTGGAAATTAAACAAATAGAGATTTCACTTGGGACATTAGACAAGAAGTCAAATCAAATGAAAATAAATATATATGTTATGAAAATGTAGGAGATAGAGCTTAAGCAGTGTTTATTGGGAAATTTATATCTTAAAAATTTTAAAGATTATAGTAGATAAAAAGAATGATAGAAAGTCAAGGACTTGAGTTCTACATACTTACCATATGTTCCAACATTTCTAGGTATTTGCCCAAGAGAAATGAAAAAACATGTCCACACAAGCACATACACATGATTGTTCATAATAGCATTAGTTATAGTAGCCCCAAACTAGAAACAACCCAAATGTCCATAAGCTGGTTCATGGACAAATGCATACAGACAATGGCTTCTCAGCAATAAAAATAAACCAAACACTGATACATGCAACAACATGGACAAATCTCTTTAAACATTGTTCTGAGCAAAAGAAGCTATAAAAGACTACTTCTCTATAGTTCCATTCATATGACAGTCTAAAATGCATACATTCAGGGGCAGAAAACAGATCACAATTACTGAGAGCCAAGACTTCAGGGGGTGGGGGGACTGCCTGCAAAGAGACTGAGAAAACTTTTTGAGTAACTGGAAATGTTGTAAATATTGATTATGGTGTTGTTACATTATGCTTGTATTTGCCAAACTCATTGGACTATGCACTTGGAATGTATGAATTTTATTGCATGAAAATTATACCTCAGTAAAGTTGTTTGAAACCTGTCCTTTGAAAAAAGTAGGGTTTTTGGAGTTCAAATCCTTGAATTCATTTTTATGCAAATACCAGCTATGTGATGTAAGGAGTGTAGCTTACAGTCTATGAAATCAGTACCCTGTTTATAAATTGCAAGTCATCATATTTACCTCCCCATTTTGAGGAAGAAACAATTAAAATCATGTATATGAAAGTGCTCCATGTAAACTGTTCCATCAGTAGCACCATAGCACATTTTCTGCTCTTGAGTTATATGCCTTTTGTAATGTTTGTACCTTTAAAGCCTTTGAAGTAATAATACATCTACATACCCCATGCTGTATTTCCACTCCCCAGTATTTACTTCACATAGACCCAGGACTTGCCTGACATTCCCTCTGTTTTGCCGGCTTTGATATGAATGCCTTCATGAACGAACTAGTGCAGTTAATTTCAGTTCCCAGAAGTTCACATGCAGGACTGTTTGAACAGTCTTGAATCCACAGTCTCCATTAGCAATGACAGGTGCCACCTCAAGGTGTCTTGGGCAATTCTTCCGAAAGGTCAGCTATAAACACATTTGTTCTTGTACTTTCTCCTTCCCCCTCCTCCTAGCACCAAGCCCAATTACTTCTGTTTTATAAGTCAGTATCTTCATCAGTACCACACAGCAGAAGGAACAATATACTTAGGTGACAGTTTTTAGCTGGCGGCAGATCCGATTAATGAGGCAAGGCTGAAATTAACTTTTCCTCATGTCACATACATTTTCCAAGTCATGTAAAATCCCCCATGTTACGCTACCTATTAACATCTTCACTACCAATAACCACATTGAAATATAATCTACTTTTTACTGAAATAAGCATCCATCCATGTCCTATTATCTGTAAATAAAATGTGACATGATTTGATATTAACACAGATAAATTTGTCCACTTAGAGAGCTCTTTAGTCAATACAGTATTTCCTGATTGCATGTCTCATATACATATGTACATATAGGCATATTATGTTAAAAATAGTAATAGGTACATCTTGATGGCAAAAATGGAATATAGAATAAGGCAGAAATCTTTGACAGGTAATTATTGTGAATGGCAGTTATGCCATATACATTAAAAATAATCAACCATGTAACCAAAGGCAGAATGCCATTCCCATTCAAAATTAATTTTCCAATGGAATGCTGTTCAGCATTCTGAAATTGTTTTCAGAGTTCAATAATAAAAATGGCGAATGCTCCAACTCTTCTCCTTTGTCTGTCTATACTTAAAATCCATTTGGCTCAGACCCACAGAGCTTAACAGCAAATGTTGCATATTATCATTGTAATTAGAAATAAATAAATTAGAAATCTGCTAATAGAAGATGTGTTTATAAATAGAGTTAGTTGGCCAAAAAATAATTAGAGCTTTTTAAAAAGGTTAAAACCATAATTACTAATTTTCTTATTACCAAATGAAACCAATATTATTTTTTAGATAACTAGCTAAAAATTGTCAACATGGATTCAATTTACAACCTGGACGCAATTAGATAAATTTAATGTGGAGGAATCTCTAGATTATTTGATCTGTAATAATATAGGGACAAAACAGTATCTATTTTATGAGGTTTTATAAATATTGAATGAGCTTTTACACATAAATCACTTAAGATAGCATCTAGTATATTGTTAGTACTCAATAAGTATTAGCTATTAATTATCACTGTGGTTATTTATGTTCTAGTTCTGTCTTGTGAGGTAATGGTGTCATGCTTTCTAGTCTGTACAACAGAGTGTACAGTTACACAATCTGTTTTTGGTTTCGTCACTGAGTAATGTCTGGCCTTGAGCAAGTTAGCAGGCCTCACTGGATGTATTTTACTTTCCTTTTTTAATAGATAATTTTTGTGTAGATAAAGATCCTTTTCTCTCTTAGAGACTATAATTAAGTCAATGCCTGATGTACATTAAAATGTTCCTGGAACCAAAAACATATTTGTGCTTCCAATAATATCTTTGATGATCTCATACAAAAGGTGAATGATTATTACTTTTATTTCAAATGTTATAAATGGACAATGGCTTTAATATTGGGGGTTCAAGGTGCATTCCCATATCCTCCAAGTCACATCTTGGTGCATCCCTAGTCCAGCAAAGGGACATCTTTCATTATTTGTTCTCTCTGTGTGAAACTACGCCCAATAGATGGTTAGTGAGTGCCAACTGCATGCCAGGCAAATGCTAAGTATTCTATTTGGAAGATGTGTAAACTGAGGCTTATAAAGATTAAGTGAGTTGCCTGAGGACTAACAGTCTAGGAGTACCAGTATCAATAGCCTTTCTCTTTGTAAATGTAATGTTAACTCTCATTAAAAAAAATAAGTGTAAACAAAGTTAAAGTTACAACCTTCACACCCCTACCTTCTCTCTTTAAATGCTACTCTTCCAGTTTTCCATTTTGTTTAAAAACAATAACAAATATAGATAGGTGAATAGATAGATTTAGATCTAGATCTATATAGGTTATCTCTATCTATCTACCTATCTGTCTTTGTTGTTATTGTTTTCAAATAAGCATAAAGAGTGAAAGAGGGATAAAGCAGGCAAAAGACATCTAAAGAGAAAGAAGGAAAGAAAAGGGAAGCGAAGCAAAGTAGTTTTCTCTTGATTTGTTTGATTTTAGGGTCAGTGCAAAGCGGAGAGACAGAAGGCAGGAAAAGCAAATCAAGATGATGAGTTCTGAAGCAAACTCTAAAGTCTAAAAACACAGTCGCATCTTTATTCTCTGGCATGGTCTCCAGTCTCTGGGCCCTTCCCTTGCCCTGTCCACAGTGGCTCACACATCAGCTGACCTGGTGACCAACTCAGCCCAATATGACCATTCTCTCCTCTGAGCCCAGCAACACTTCAGAAGAGGATCTGACACACAGGAAGGGGATCTTGGGGCCCTGCCATGACCATTGGCTCACAGGGTCTGCACAACTAAGGCCTCTACCTTTTACGGGCTGCAGACGCTCTCGTGAAATTCAATCGGTCGAACTTCATGATGGACACAATCTCTTTTAGCCCTGACATACAAAGATTTCAAAAATTGCCAAGTGTCCTACTGGCCTCCCATTTATAGAGCATATCTCCAAGTATAAATAATGCTATTTTTTATAATCTTGGTCTCGTTTGTGTTCACAACAGCATGCAGTAGTGTCTATAAGCTCCATAGGGCAGGCGTAGCCTCATGACTAGCACAGTGCCAGCAACAAAGCAGGTCCTCAAAGAAGGCTTGTGAAATTATAAGGAGATAGTCCTAATAAAGACTCCCTGTTTGACTTATTTACTGCAGTGGACTAACCCTGAGTAACAAAGTGTTAGACATTATCAAGTTTATCAAAATTTAATTTAATTTATAAAAATGCATCAATTTTAATTTATGATTATATAAGCAATTTAATTTATAATTAAACTTGATTTAATTATAAAATCCATAATTTTGGTCAAACCAAAATTATTAAAGTTCTTCCTTTGACTCCGTTAGCTATAACCCTTGTCTTGACATTGAGACAAAGGCAGACAAAGGCCCTAACTGTAGTCTTTGCCTTGTTGTCAGCAAACAGTGTAGCTGGATTCCAATTGGGATCCCAATCCACTGGGATTGACACCCCAGTCCATTAAGTGATCAGTTGATTAACCAGTTTTTAAAACAATTGTGGACACTCCCAATAGTATTTTAATTTAACCACTATTTTACCACCCTTTTCTTAAGTCTGTAATGAGAGACACTGCTCAGAGGAAGGTCTATGTCCTATCAATTATGTAAATACAATTTGGCATAATTCAGGTTGACTCCTAGTGATCAAGGGTGTCACCAGATGGGATGGAACGAAAGGCACAGGCATCGTATCATACAGATCCGAATTTGGCCCCCATAACTTTGACTTTTCAGTCTAGTTCACTTATTCTCTCAGTCTTTCTTACTTTAAGCATAAAAAGGGAAAATAGGATTTACCTTTCCTGCTTTCCTTAAGAATTACAGATATTTGGCAGCCATAAAAAGGAATGAAATTGGGTCATTTATAGAGATGTGGATGGACCTAGAGAGTGTCATACAGAGTGAAGTAAGTCAGACAGAGGAAAGCAAATATTGTATAATAACACATATATGTGTAATCTAGAAAAATGGTATAGATGATCTTAGTTGCAAAGCAGATGTAGAGACACAGATGTAGAGAACAGATGTACGGATACCAAGAGGGAAAGGGGTGGGGTGGAAGGAATTGGGAAGCTGGGATTGACACATACGTTATTGATACTATGTATGAAGTGGACAACTGATGGGAACATGCTGTATAGTACAGGGAACCTCACCTAGTACACTGTGGTAACCTAAATGGGAGGGAAGTCCAAAAGGGAGGGGATATCTGTATGTGTATGGCTGATTCATTTTGTTGTGCAGTGGAGGCTAACACAGCATTGTAAAGCAACCATATTCCAATAAAAATTAATTAAAAAAGAAAAAGAATTACAGATATTTGTATTAAAGCACTTGCACAGTAATATACATAGTAGGTGTTTAATAACTGATAGCTGCTATATTTTATTACTGATATTATTATAGATAAACTTTATTAAATAATACACAGGTTATTATTAGATATTCCATCTGGTATTTAGATTGTAATTGAATTAGGAAGTATGTAGTCTACAGTTTCTTTATTGAGATGTATAGGGGAAAAGTTGGGGGATTGTGAGGTGAAATTACAACTCCTCAGGTACAAATAAAATCCTGATGTAGTTAATGAGTGATCTCACCTGTGATAGTAAGACTCAAACTTCTCTTAGAATTGAGAGAGAAAGACTGGGGGGTGGGGGTGGGGGTGGGGGAGAAAGTATTGGGGAAGGAACCAGCAGAGAGAAAGATAAAAATATATCAATTGTAGTTTCTGAATAGTTGCATTCAAAGAATGTAGTGCTGGACTTAATTAAATATTTTGTCTCAAGTTATGAAACCTTCAATCCATTTATTTCTCCTCTTTAAGTCCCCTGCTTTTGTGTTCTTTTAAAATTAATAATAATAATTGTCAAAAACACTATCACTGCCACCACCTTCTTCTCAAATTAGTGCTGAGCCAATTGTGATAGTCAGTAAACTATAGTGGATAAACATCCATGTGATCTTAAATATCTTAGAGGTGTGCAAAGCCATGGGCCATGTGGGAGCCATCTGTAAACACTGAGAAGAAAAAGGCAGAATGGGGAGAGGTACTAATATCTTTTCAGTACTTTCTTCAGACTTTTCATGTTTTGTTTCATTACATTCTCAAAACTATTCAAAGGGTATTTATTACTTCCACATACTACAATGTATAAATTCTAAGAATCAAAGAGGTAGGGAATGGCAGAGCCGTGACAAATACAAGTCTCTGGGTCTCCAGTTTTTTCTGTTGTCTCCAATCTACCAGAGTTGTTGAGTGAGAACATGGATAATATGATGAATAAAACTGAAAAAATAATGTCTTCTGTGATAAGTTGGGAAAGACTTCCTGAAAAAGAACACTGTGACCTTGGATTTCAACTTTCTTGAGATGACTACCCTATCTCCAAAGTGGGGCTAAGCATTCTAGTCTCTGCTGATTTTTGTGAAATGAAAATAAACAGATGGAAGTGAATGTGTTTTTAAAACCCTAAAGCATCCTAAAAACATGAGAACATTTTCAGAAAGGAAATAGTTGGGTGAGCTGGAATTGGTGATTGAGTCTCCTATAATACTAATCACCTAGACCAACATTTCCCAAAATTTGTTCCATCACTGATTCCAGGAACCATAGGTGCTTCTGGGGGGGAATGTCCCAAAGTCAGATCACTTTTTGTTGGTAAAGTTTTTAATTTTTTTTCCTTTTTATGATATATTTAGTTCATATTGGCATATTAAAAGCTCTGTGATTTCTGCAATAAAATAGAAAACAGTTTCCATTCAATATTTTAAATGAATAATAATTTTTTTCAATAGGAATAAAAATTTATTCAATATGAATAACAATATTGAATGAAAGTCCTGATTCAGATCTTAGCTCTACCACTTACTAGTTATGACTTTAGACAACTCTTTGAGTTGATATTTGCTCATTAGATAATTGGGTGATCCCATTGCAAAATAGTGTCAGTTCAGGGAAATGTTGTAGGTACAGTGTCTAGTACACAGTAAGCGTTCAATAAATATTAGATGTCCTCTCCTTCCCTCTACAGATCCCATGTTTTTTTGTTTTGTTTTGTTTTGTTTTGTTTTGTTTTTCACCAGACAGATAATTGCCTTGGAGCAAAAACACTGTCTATTAGACATATTTGCCTTGCGTAAAAAGAGTTTGTGTCAAATCCTAGTTTTAGGAAGGAAGGGATAACTAAGCACTTTCTGTCATATTGGCAGGCACCCATCCCATTCTTGGAAGCTAATAAGATAAAACACTGCAAGTCAATATCTCCATGTCATTTTCTAAAAATTTCATTAAGAAAAAAAAAATTTAAAGAGATACAAAATTGCTTCTGTATTTCATCTCTCACACACCTGGAGAAGAGGAAGTTCTGAAATCGGGCTTCCCCATCCCCAGTGGGCCACCCCAGGTATTTCCCTGCCTCTGTCCTCTCACATCCTTCCTCTGCCCCAACATTTATCTGGAGCCTGTATTTGGAACTCATTCATGTTTACTCCATAGCTTGGATTATCTCTTTTACTTATGCTGGAATTCATCAACATGAAAAGGAGTGAGGGATGATCTTTCACTTCTCGTAAACACTTCATTATTTGCCTTTGGTATTTGAAGACAACAAAACAAAACAAAGCATCTTCTTACAGAGTGTCTCCTCAGTAATTACAGCTGGTGTTGTCAGTTCCAGACTGCCCTCCTGCCAGCATCTGAAATATCTAGCAGAGAAAGACAAAGAGACACAGCCATTTTTACTCTTTCCAAAATGATAGCCTAAAATCAACTCAGCTGTCCTTGCTCTCTGGCAAGCTCCCAGGCCAAATGTGCCTCCCTTGTTTGGGGTGCTAGTCTTCTTGAAAACACATTTGGACAGGGGGCTGCCAAGGAACTAGCAACAGAACTGAGCCAGTCATTTTGCCAAGACAATACCTGACCTTCAAAATGCTGCTTTTCTTTAATCCTGTATACTTTACAGTTGTCCTCATTGCCTTTGCTTGGCATTTCTTGGAAAACCTTTGTTTTACATTTACTGCCTTTGCCTCTGTTTGCCGTGGCACAACTTAATGAACACTTTTAATTACATAGTTTTTTTACCCCCTCAGATAAATGATATTAGGTGAAGAATAGTTTCTTAGAACTTGCTCTTTGTTGTTGTTTATTACTCAGTTTACATGTACAAAGAAAAAGAGGGCGTGAAAAAAATTGCCCTTTAGTAAATAGATCAAGCTTATTATCTCTACTGCCTTTTGCTTATTACTTCATGACCTTGAACAAATAGAATATGTTTTTGTACCTGAGTTTCTGTCATTGTTAATAAGGAAAAGTAATATCCATCTTTATTTTAAGAATAACAATGGATATTTTTGGAACTTCCCATTCAGACAGGATGGCATAAACCTGTATCTTTCTGCTCTCTGCTAAACACAATATAAACCCTGGAAATAACACAGGCAACAACAAAAGGAGAACTCTGAAAGTATGGTAAGAAGGAGCTGAGCTGGTTTGGGACCCCAGGACTGGAAGAACAGGCATTTTAATTTTGCCCCACCCCAACAGAAGAAGCCTACTAAGCCCTGACATTTTCTGACCCCCAGGCAAGCCATAGATGGTGTCCCCGGTAAGTTCCTCCCTCTCCTGGATCTAGCAGAGTACTTACGACAATATCAGAAGAACTCAACACAAACATGACCAGCAAGGCAGATCTACAAGGAGCTCTGACAACAGTAAGTGTCCAGAGAAAGCACTCTCCTATACTGCAGGGCCTAAGACTCTACTTTCCCACTGAGAAATACTGAGGCAGGAAGATAGAATAGGCTGAAGGGATCTAGTCAGAAAAGGAAATTCCATTTGGGAGTCTCTTTGTCCACACAGTCCTGAGACTGTCTTTTCTCCCCTCAGTTCAGCCCCTCAACATCATCCAGAGACATTGGAGGTGGGACATAAGCAATGGATGGACACAACCACAGCAAGTGGCTAGAAATAGAAAACTTCACTCCTCTTCAGAGGTACTGAAGTGCATAGGCAGAATCAGCAAGAAGGAGCCAGCAGTAGCAAGCTGCCTGTTTTAGAAATGCTTTTTGACTCAGAGGGTCTGAGAGCCCCTGTCCCTTCAGAGGCAACCAGGCAGCTAAGGGAGGGGGAAACTGCTAAGGGCTTCCTACCACATCCCTCCCCCATGAAAAGGTACGCAGCAGCCCAAGATGGGGAAATCCCATTTGTATCTATGGTAGGAGCCCTGCTGGTACCTAATAAACTAAGAATAAAACAAAAACAAAAAAACACCCAACCAAACAAGGCTCTGGAAATTAAAGTGCCATTGGAACCACAGTCCACAAATGCAGGCCAAGACTTGTGTGATAAACCTAAACATGGTGACTACCTGCTAAAATAAAGAGTTAAAGAAAAAAAGAGTTAAATAGGGCAATGAGTTGCTAAATTTAACAGACACAATGTTGAGAATACTATAAAAAATCACCCTTCATACCAAGAACCAAGAAAATCATTTATATGAGAAATGATAGTAAATTAATGCCAATGCCAAAATGAATCCAATATTGGAATTATCCAACAAGGATTTTAAAGCTTCTTTTACAAAAGTGTTATAATAAGCAATTACAAATTTCTTGAAACAAATGAAAAAATAGAAAAAAATTATAGCAAGGAAATAAATGTTATATTAAAAAGATCAAATAAAAGTTACAGAAGTGAAAAATACAATAAAAGAAATAACAAAAGAATTAACCAAACGGGCTCAGTAGTAGAGTGGAGATGACATATAAAGGAACCAGCAAACTTGAAAGCAGATCAGTACAATTTACCCAATTTGAAACAAAAGAGAGAAAATATACTGAAAAATAAATTGAACTGAGTCTCAGGAGCCTATGGAACAAAAACAAAGCAAAACAAAGCAAAACAAAACAAAAACCAAAATCCAATATTCATATTACTAGAGTATCAAAAAGAGAGGAGAAAGAGTGGGGCTGAAATAATATTTGAAGAAATAATGGCTGATAACTTCCAAACTGTGTTGAAGGAACCAACATATAGGTCCAAGAAGCTAAGCAAACCCCAGTAAGATAAGTAAGCACAAAGAAACCTATGCCAACAACAATAAGTAAACTTTTGAAAGCTGAAGACGATGAAAACACCTTGAAGGCAGAAAAGAGAAACAGTATCATCCATAGGAAACCCCATTTCAATGTCTGTGGATTTCTCATATGAAACCTTGGAGTCCAAAAGAAAGTGGCACCATATTTTTTCAAGTGGCAAATGAAAAGAACTGTTAACCGCAAATTCTATTTCTGATAAAACTACCCTTCAAGAATGAATGAGAGATAAATTCTCAGTTGGAGAAAATGAAAAGAATTTATTGCTAGCAGACCTACCTTTATAGATTGGCTGAGAAAATTTTTCAAACAGAAAGGAAATAATAAAAGAAAGAATCATGGAACATCAGGTAGGAGGAAAAACCAATGGAAGAACAGAAACATGGGTACATAATGTAGACTGTTCTTTTCCTCATGAGTTTTATAAATCACATTTGATGATTGAAGCAGAAATTATTACATCATCTAATACTCAAGACAAAGATATTTAAAAGTGGGGAAGGTAAAGTGACCTATGTGAAAGTGAGATTTTTATATTGACTTGAAGAGGTAAAATGTTGATATTCATAGACTGTGATGTTATACATGTATATTGTAACACACAGAGCACCCACTGTGAAAATTACACAGAGAGATGCACTCATGAACACTACAAATAAATCAAGATGGAATCCTATACAATAATCAAGTAACACATGAAAAAGCAAGAAAAAAGAGGAATGAGAACTGGAGGAAACAAAAACTCTTAGTAAAATGGCAGATATGATTCTAGCATACCAGTAACTATCTTAAATGTAAATAATCTAAATACAGAAATCAAAAGAGAGAATGATAGAGCAGTTAACAAGATATGACCCAATTTTTTCCTGCTTATAAGAAACTAACTTCAAATTAAATGATATATGTAGGTTAAAAGTAAATGGATGGAACAAAAGTTTAACATGCATATAGTATTTTTCAAATGGGAATTATAATAATAATACATAATAAAGTAGAATTCAGAGCAAAGAAAATTACTACATGCAAAGAGGGGCATTGCATAATGACAAAAGGATTATTCACCAAGAAGACATAGCAATTCTAAATGGGTATTCATCAACAATAGACGCTCAAAATACATGAAGTAGTAATGGAAAGAGCGTAAAGCAGAATTAAGCAAATAAACAATTATGGTTGCAGACTTCAATATATCATCTCTATAATAGGAACTGACAGAAATACTAGACAGAACATCAGTAAGAATATTAAATCTCTAAACAATGCAATTAACCAGTAGGATCTAACTGACATGTATAGAACATGCTGCCCATAGACAGAAGGATCATTCTACGCTATATTAACGCCTACTATACATCTGTAGTAATCAAGACAGTATAGAAGTAGTGGAAGGAAAAAATACAGGCCAGTAGAATAGGGAACCCAGAAATAAAATCACACAAACATGCTTGACTGATTTTTGGCAGAAGCGCAAAAAACAATTTAATGGGGAAAGGATAGTCTTTTCAACAAATGGTGCTGGAACATTTGGATGTATAGAGGCAAAATCAATCAATCTATCTATCTGGCCTAAACTTCTCACCATATACAAAAATCAATTCAAAATGAATTACACACTTAAATGTAAAATGTAAAACAGTAAAAAATTTAGGAAAAAAATAGGAGAATATCTTTAGAATCTTATCTAGACAAAGAGTGCTTAGGCTTGATACCAAAAACATGATCCATGAAAGAAACAATTGATATATTGGACTTCCTCAAAATTAAAAAAAAAAATTACTTTGTGAAACCCATGTAAAGAAGATGAAAAAGAGAACCTACAGACTGAGAGAAAATATTTGCAAAGGAGTAGTATCTAAAATATATTTTTTAAAGCTCTCAAACCTTAACAGAAATACTTTTTTTTTGAACAGACATTTCACTGAAAAGAATAGACAGATGGCAAATAATGACATGAAAAGATGTTCAACATCCTTAGCCATCAAAACAATACAAATTTACACCATAATGACATATACTACACATCTATGTATAAAATAATAAATAATGACAACACAAAATGCTGGTGTGGTTGTGAAGAAATTGAATCATTTATACATCACTGGTGGGAATGTAAAATGATTCAGCAACTCTGGAACACATTTTGGTGGTTTCTTATGAAACTAAACATTCAACCACTCCTTGGTATTTATCCATCCAAAATGAAAGTTTATCTTCACACACACACCAAAAAACCCTGTGCATGAATGGTCATAGCAGCTTTATTTGTGATGGCCAATACTGGAATCAGAGCTAATGCCCTTCAGTAGATGAATGGTTAAATAAACTGTGGTATATACATACCATGGAATACTACTCACCACTAAGAAGCAATGAACTATTGATAAACACCACACTTTAGATGCATCTGTAAGGAATTATGCTGCATGAAAAAGCCAATCGCAAAAGAGATGCTTTCACTTATATAACATATTTGAAAAGACACAGTTTTAAAAATGGAAAACAGATTAGTGGTTGCCAGGAGGTATGGTCAGTAGTATGGGGATATAGTGTGGAATGAGAATGGTTTACAGAGTTTATACTTAGCTGTGCAAAAGAATCAGCATCACTCCATGCTAAATTTTCATCTTTATTTATGATTGTGTGTTCATTGAAATCTCTGTCTTCCTCCATTGTTTTTCTTCTTTCAGTAACCATGCATGCATTCATTTATTCATTCAACAAACAAGTTCAATCAGCATACTTTTATGAGTCCTACATTTCTTTAGATATGGAATTTAAAGTGAAAGAATCAAAACACTCCTGGGAAAAAAATAAAAATCATAGTAAAATTTCTAATTCTGAAATAAATCTTTAAAGTAGTATTCTGTCCTCATATAACTTTATTACTATGAAAAGTTACTTGTCACTTTCTCATATTGCATTATTCAGATCAGCAGTATGTACCAGAAGTCATATGGAATAGTTATAGGACATTTTACTGTTTGGCTATAGCACTTAAGTCATTATAGGAAATGTACGTTTTACTCACCAATGTAAAAAAGAATCAGGAATTTGTGAAGCAAATCATGTTACACATTTTCTCTACCCAAATTCCAAATAAACTACCCTGCGGAATGTTTACCATGCTCAGACTTATTATTTTTTTTTTTAGTTTAATACTTTCATTTATATTGGAGTTTTTATTAGTAGTGGCAGTAAATAATGCATTATCCTTTGAAAACGTTGTTAGAATAAGTGTGCCTTATCAATAATGTACTGTGAGAAATCCATTGTTTTGATTTAAATTCTAAATTCATTTATTATTGACCAGTTTTGGAAAACTATCACATTATCTTTTACTTGAATTGTCAAGTGCTTCACATAATATCAATCCTGTGTCTCTGGATAGTCAAATGGCATAACAAATGCTGGATCAGCAGTGCTTATAGGTCTAACACACACACACATACACTCACACTCATACACACACACACACACACAGCATTCAAAAATCTTGAATTTCAAGCATTACAACTTCAGTAATTATCTAACTTCATACATTGTTTTCCTACTTTCCATTTCTGGGGCTAACTAAAATGCTAAGTTTGCACTTAAATCTGTGCTGGTGAAACATAGGCAAACTCCCTATATATTCCAGTTTTATCACATTCCAGTGAAATTATATAAAGCCTACTTGTAAGGAAGGCATTGGTTTACTGCTTTGCTTGACTAAAAGTTCATTGAAAGGGAGTACACATTGTCAATTTAAGAGAGTCATTTGGAATAAGAGTTTAGAATTGGCATTGCTTGTAGACTAACAATATTTATCTGTCATTGGTAGTTCAGTTTAATCCGAAAAAGGTAAGAGAGAAAGACAAGTAGCTTAGTGTTTTTTATTTCTTGCGATGTGCATGGGGCATTCCATAAATCCATTCATTGCAATAACACCTATACTTCAATATCCAAACATTTCTTTTCTGGAATGAGACTGCTAAGACCAGAACTAGGATCTTCAATTTATTATCTTTGTCTCTTTGTGAAATTAGTTTATTACTCTATGCCTCAGTTTTCTCATCTGTAACATGCAAATGTAATAGGTAATAGTAGTACCCATGAAAAGGGCTTCAGCGGGCTTCCCTGGTGGTGCAGTGGTTTAGAGTCTGCTTGCCGATGCAGGGGACATGGGTTCGTGCCCTGGTCCAGGAAGATCCCACATGCCGCGGAGCGGCTGGGCCCGTGAGCCATGGCTGCTGAGCCTGCGCGTCCGGAGCCTGTGCTCCGCAACGGGAGAGGCCACAACAGTGAGAGGCCCGCATACCGGGGGAAAAAAAAAGGGCTTCAGCAAGTATTAAATGTAATTATATATACATATAAAGCTATTACTCTGGAGGATGGCCCAGGGTCAGCATTCAGTGTATGTTAGCTATTATTATTATCTTTCCTACAAAGAAGTGAGTATTAGTCTCAAATTTTCAGAGTATTTTAAAGCTCAGAGAGGCTAAATCACTTGTTGCAGCTCAGACTGCAAATAGCAGAGCCAGGACACAAACATGGATGTGTTGGGCTCCGTAGCCCTGCCTTCTCCAGGATTTGATCAGGTGGAAAAGAAATCTCACTTCACATTCCGTGTGTACCAGCTGCTTAGAGTGATGTTGATTCTTTTGCACAGCTAATTGGCATAAACATTGTGCCTTTTTCTTAAAGAATTTCGATCTGCTTTGTGTACTTTTATTATTGCAATTTCTAGATTGAAGAGGAGTTAGTGGGATAACTTGATAATTTGGAAGGATTGCTTTAGAAGTTAGCTTGGAATAGAATATTTTGTAACCACTGGACACTGCAGTTATTGATAGAAAATTTTTTCTATATTCCAGGTAAAAAGATAAAAATGAAGGGGAAAGGGGTAAGATATCGGTAGAGGATTAAGAGGTACAAACTACTGTGTTTAAAATAAATAAGCTAGAACTTCCCTGGTGGCACAGTGGTTAAGAATCCGTCTGCCAATGCAGGGGACACGGGTTCGATCCCTGTTGCAGGAAGATCCCACGTGCCGCGGAGCAACTATACCCATGCGCCACAACTACTGAGCCTGTGCTCTAGAGCCCGTGAGCCACAACTACTGAGCCCGTGTGCCACGACTACTGAAGCCAGCATGCCTAGAGCCCATGCTCTGCAACAAGAGAAGCCAGCTCAATGAGAAGCCTGCGCACTGCAACGAAGAGTAACCCCCGCTCCCTGCAACTAGAGAAAGCCCACGTGCAGCACCAAAGACCCAACGCAGCCAAAAAATAAATAAATAAATGTTCCTTTTAAAACATAAATAAATAAATAAGATATAAGCATATATTGTACAGCACAGGGAATATAGCCAATATTCTATAATAAGTACAGATGGAGTATAAACTTTAAAAATTGTACACCTGAAGCTTATATAATATTGTGCATCAACTATAAGGCAATTAAAAAGCAGGTGTAAAAAGATAAGAAATGAATTGATTGTTCTTCATAATTACTTTACCCTTCCAATATCACGAGAGTCAATCTGGGCTCAGAGCATATTCTAGTGTTTCTTAAAATGAACCTGTATATGAATCATCTGGATACTTGATGATTTGTGTACTGATTCTCTATTTTTTTATTGAAGTATAGTTGATTTACAGTATTATATTAGTTTCAGGTGTACAGCCTAGTTATTCAAAGTATTTATAGATTGTACTCCATCTAAAGTTATTATAAAATATTTTCTATATTCCCTGTGCTGTAGAACATATCCTTGGAGCTTATTTATCTTATACATAATAGTTTGTACCTCTTAATCCCCTACCCCTATCTTGCCCCTCTAGGTTTCGTTACTACTTGTTTGGGTAAAGCTTGGGACTATTCATACTTAGGAGCAATTCCGGATATCTATATGAGGGTGGTTTGGAAACAAAACGTTGATCTCTAGGTAACGTTTAGTGTAGCAGTGATATGCACATATTTAATACCAGCATTGGGGGTGGTATCCTCAGTCCTTTGGTGTTTGTTAACACCTCTCTTTGGTTTTTGAACCAAGAGTTTGTTTTTCCCCTAATATTTATTTATTTTATAATAAATTTATTTTATATTATATATAAATATATATATAATAAATTATAATTTATTTTAATTTATAATTATACCATATATAATTTATATTTTATAATTATAATGTATAATTATATAATTTATATAAGTTTTTATATATATTATATAAACTTATATATTATATAAATATAATTATATAAATTATATAATTTATAATTATAAATTTATAACAAATTTATTTTATAATAAATTTATAATAAATAAATATTTATTTATTATTTGTTTTTCCCCTAATATTTATTTTTTATTTATGTTTTTCCTTTATATTTATTTCATCATTATGATAAAGATTTTACTGGAGAATAATTCCTGTTTTCTTATAAGTAACTAAAATGTTACATCAGATTCTAGCATGTTTCTTTTTTTTGTTTGTTTGTTTTTTTGTTGTTTTTTTTTTTGCAATACGTGGGCCTCTCACTGTTGTGGCTTCTCCCGTTGCGGAGCACAGGCTCCAGACACGCAGGATCAGCGGCCATGGCTCACAGGCCCAGCCGCTCCGCGGCACACAGGATCCTCCCAGACCGGGGCACGAACCTGCGTCCGCTGCATCAGCAGGTGGACTCTCAACCACTGCGCCACCAGGGAAGCCCCATGTTTCTACTTTTTATAGAAATATGATTAAAGAATATAATTTTTATACAATCAGTAAATAATTTGTGAAATAGGAAATCTAAGCAACAAATGTCGATTTCTACTTAATTAGAAAATATATATGGATAGCTGTTAATTTAGATGACTCAAATTTCTCTTTTTTTGTTATCTACTTTATACATATTAGTGTGTATATGTCAATCCGAATATCCCAATTCATCCCACCACCACCACCGCCCACCCCACTTTACTGCCTTTGTGTCCATACATTTGTTCTCTACATCTGATTCTGTTTCTGCCTTGTAAACTGGTTCATCTGTACCATTTTTCTACATTCCACATATATGCGTTCGTATACGATATTTGTTTTTCTCTTTCTGACATAGTTCATTCTGTATGACAGTCTCTAGGTCCATCCACGTCTCTACAAATGATCCAATTCTGTTCCTTTTTATGGCAAATATTCCATTGTATATATGTACCACATCTTCTTTACCCATTCATCTATCGATGGGCATTTAGGTTGCTTCCATAACCTGGCTATTTTAAATAGTGCTGCAATGAACATTGGGGTGCATGTGTCTTTTTGAATTACATTTTTCTCTGGGTATATGCCCAGTAGTGGGATTGCTGGGTCATGTGGTAATTCTAGTTTCAGTTTTTTAAGGAACCTCCATACTGTTCTCCATAGTAGCTGTATCAATTTACCTTCCCACCAACAGTGTATGAGAGTCCCCTTTTCTCCACACCCTCTCCAGCATTTCTTGTTTATAGATTTCTGATGATGCACACTCTGATCGGTGTGAGGTGATACCTCACTGTAGTTTTCATATGCATTTCTCTAATAATTAGTGATGTTGAGCATCTTTTCATGTGGCTCTTAGCCGTCTGTATATCTTCTTTGAAGAAGTATCTATTTAGGTCTTCTCCCCATTTTTTGATTTTTTTTTTTTATTATTGAGCTGCATGAGCTGTTTATATATTTTAGAGATTGATCCTTTGTCTGCTGATTCGTTGGCAAATATTTACTCCCATTCTGAGAATTGTCTTTCCATCTTATTTATAGTTTCCTTTGCTGTGCAAAAACATTTAAGTTTAGTTAGGTCCCATTTGTTTATTTTTGTTTTTATTTTCATTACTCTAGGAGGTGGGTCAAAAAAGATATTGTTGTGATTTATGTCAAGGAATGTTCTTCCTATGTTCTCCTCTAGCAGTTTTATAGTGTCCAGTATTACATTTAGGTCTTTAATCCATTTTGAGTTTATTTTTGTGTATGGTGTTAGGGAGTGTTCTAATTTAATTCTTTTACATGCAGCTGTCCAGTTTACCCAGCACCACTTATAGAAGAGACTGTCTTTTCTCCATTGTATATCCTTGCCTCCTTTGTCATAGATTAGTTGACCATAGGTGCATGGGTTTATCTCTGGGCCTTCTATCCTGTTCCATTGATCTATATTTCTGTTTTTGTGCCAGCACCATATTGTCCTGATTACTGTAGCTTGGTAGTATAGTCTGAAGTCAGGGAGTCTGATTCCTCCAGTGCCGGTTTTTTCCTTCAAGATTGCTGTGGCTATTCGGGGTGTTTTGTGTCTCCATAGAAATTTTAAGAATTTTTGTTCTACTTCTGTAAAAAAAAAAATGCCATTGGTAATTTGATAGGGGTTTCATTTAATCTGCGGATTGAATCTGTAACACTTAATAATTACTTCTTGTGTAAAAGTTCATGATATAACTACTGCATACTACTTAGTCAGAATGGGAGTTGTCCCATCAGGAAGCTTGCACATGCTGCTTAGATAGCCTCATCCATCAGAGAGCAGATAACAGAAGCAAGAAGGACTACAATCCTGCAGCCAGTAGAAAGAAAACCACATTAACATAAAGCCAGACAAAATGAAAAGGAAGAGGACTATGTACCAGATGAAGGAACAAAATAAAACCTCAGAAAAACAACTAAAGAAAGTGGAGATAGGCAGTCTTCCAGAAACAGAATAATGATATTAAAGATGATCCAGGACCTCAGAAAAAGAATGGAGGCAAGATGGAGGAGATGCAAGATGTTTAACAAAGACCTAGAAGAATTAAAGAACAAACACCTAGAAGAATTAACGAGCAAACAAACAGAGATGAACAATACAATAACTGAAATGAAAAATACACTAGAAGGAATCAGTAGCAGAATAACTGAGGCAGTAGAACAGATAAGTGACCTGGAAGACAGAATGGTGGAATTCACTGCCGCGGAACAGAATAAAGAAAAAAGAATGAAAAGAAATGAAGACAGACTAAGAGACCTCTGGGACAACATTAAATGCACCAACATTCGCATTATAGGAGTCCCAGAAGGAGAAGAGAGAGAGAAACGACCCGAGAAAATATTTGAAAAGATTATCGTTGAAAACTTCCCTAATATGGGAAAGGAAATAGCCACCCAAGTCCAGAAACGCAGAGAGTTCCATACAGGATAAACCCAAGGAGAAACATGCTGAGACACATAGTAATCAAATTGACAAGAATTAAGGACAAAGAAAAATTATATAAAAGCAACAAGGGAAAAACGACAAATAACATACAAGGGAACTCCCCTAAGGTTAACAGCTGATTTCTCAGCAGAAACTCTACAAGCCAGAAGGGAGTGGCACAATATATTCAAAGTGATGAAAGGGAAGAACCTACAACCAAGATTACTCTACCCAGCAAGGATCTCATTCAAATTTGACGGAGAAAGCAAAAGCTTTACATACAAGCAAAAACTAAGAGAATTCAGCACCACCAAACCAGCTGTACAACAAATGCTAAAGGAACTTCTCTACCTAGGAAACACAAGAGAAGAAAATGATCTACAAAAACAAACCCAAAAAAATTAAGAAAATTGTAATAGAAACATACATATTGATAATTACCATAAATGTGAATGGATTAAATGATCCAACCAAAAGACACTGGCTCACAAAATGGATACTAAAGCAAGGCCCATATATATGCTGTCTGCAAGAGACCCACTTCAAACCTAGGGACACATACAGACTGAAAGTGAGGAGATGGAAAAAGATATTCCATGCAAATGGAAATCAAAAAAAATCTGGAGTAGCAATACTCATATCTGATAAAATAAACTTTAAAATAAAGAATGCTACAGGAGACAAGGAAGGACACTACATAGTGATCAAGAGATCAATCCAAGAAGAAGAAGTAATAATTATAAATATATATTCACCCAACATAGGAGCACCTCAATACATAAGGCAAATGCTGACAGCTATAAAAGAGGAAATTGAGAGTAACACAGTAATAGTTGGGGACTGTAACACCTCACATACATCAGTGGACAGATCATCCAGAAAGAAAATTAATGAGGAAACACAAGCTTTAAATGACACAATAGAGCAGATAGACTTAATTGATATTTATAGGACTTTCCATCTGAAAAGAGCAGATTACACTTTCATCTCAAGTGCACACGGCACATTCTCCAGGATAGATCACATCTTGGGTCACAAATCAAGCATCAGTTAAGTTAAGAAGATTGAAATCATATCAAGCATCTTTTCCAAACAGAAAGCTATGAGATTAGAAATAAATTGCAGGGGAACAAAAACGTTAAAAAAAAAAGCACATGGAGGCTAAATAATATGCTACTAAATAACCAAGAGATAACGGAAGAATTCAAAGAGGAAATCAGAAACTACCTAGAGGCAAATGACAACAAAAACACGATGATCCAAAACCTGTGGGGTGCAGCAAAAGCAGTTCTAAGAGGGAAGTTTATAGCAATACAGTCCTACCTCAAGAAACAAGAAAAAGCTTAAAGAAACAATCTAACCTTACACCTAAAGGAACTAGGGAAAGAAGATCAAACGAAACCCAAAGTTAGCAGAAGGAAAGAAATCATAAAGATCAGAGCAGAAATAAATGAAATAGAAACAAGAAAACAATAGCAAAGATCAATAAAACTAAAAGCTGGTTCTTTGAGAAGAGAAACATAATTGATAAACCTGTAGCCAGACTCATCAAGAAAAAGAGGGAGAGGACTCAAATCAATAAAATTAGAAATGAAAAAGAGAAGTTACAGTGTACACCACAGAAATACAAAGCATATTAAGAAACTTCTACAAGCAACTCTGGCCAATAAAGTGGACAACCTGGAAAAAACGGACAATTCTTAGAAAGGTATAATCTTCCAAGACTGAACCAGGAATAAATAGAAAATATGAACAGACCAGTCATAAGTAATGAAATTGAAACTGTGATTAACAATCTTCCAACAAACAAAATCCAGGACCAGATGACCTCCCAGGAAAATTCTATCAAACATTTAGAGAAGAGCTAAAACACCCATTCTTCTCAAACTCTTCCAAAGAATTGCAGAGGAATGAACACTCCCAAACTCATTCTACAAGGCCACCATCACCCTGTTACCAAAACCAGACAAAGATACTACAAAAAAAGAAAATTACAGACCAATATCACTGTTGAATATAGATACAGAAATCCTCAACAAAATACTAGCAAACAGAATCCAACAACACATTAAAAAGATCATGCACCACAATCAAGTGGGATGCCAGGGATGCAAGGATTCTTCAGTGTATGCAAATCAATCAATGTGATACCCCATATTAACAAATTGAAGAATACAAACTATATGATCATCTCAATAGATGCAGAAAAAGCTTTTGACAAAATTCAACACCCAGTTACGACAAATACCCTCCAAAAAGTGGGCATAGAGAGACCCCACCTCAACATAATAAAGACCATACACCACAAACCCACAGCAAACATCATTCTCAATGGTGAAAAACTGAAAGTGTTTTCTCTAAGGTCAGGAAAAAGACAAGGATGTCCACCTTCACCACTATTATTCAACATAGTTTTGGAAGTCCTAGCCACGGCAATCAGAGAAGAAAAAGAAATAAAAGGAATCCAGATTGGAAAAGAAGAATTAAAGCTGTCAGTGTTTGCAGATGACATGATACTATACATAGGTAATCCTAAAGATGCCACCAGAAAACTACTACAGCTCATCAGTGAATTTGGTAAAGTTGCAGGAATCAAAATTAATATACTGAAATCTCTTGCATTCCTATACACCAACAATGAAAGATCAGAAAGAGAAATTAAAGAAACAATCCCATTTACCACTTCAACAAAAAGAATAAAATATCTAGGAATAAACCTACCTAAGGAGGTAAAAGACCTGTACTCAGAAAATTATAATACACTGATGAAAGAAATTAAAGCTGACACAAACAGATCGAGAGATATACCATGTTCTTGGATTGGAAGAATTAATATTGTGAAAATGACTATACCACCCAAAGAAATCTACAGATTCAGTGCAATCCCTATCAAATTACCAGGGGCAGTTCTTACAGAACTAGAACAAAAAATCTTAAAATTTGTATGGAGACACAAGAGACCCCTAGTAGCCAAAGCAATCTTGAGGGAAAAAAATGGAGCTGGATGAATTAGATCCCCGGACTTCAGACTCTACTACAAAGCTACAGTAATCAAGACAATATTGTACTGGAAGAAAAACAGAAATATAGATCAGTGGAACAGGATAGAAAGCCCAGAGGTAAACCCGTGCACCTATGGTCAACTAATCTATGGCAAAGGAGGCAAGGATATACAATGGAGAAAAGACAGTCTCTTCAATAAATGGTGCTGGGAAAACTGGTCAACTACATGTAAAAGAATGAAATTAGAACACTCCCTAACACCATACACAAGAATAAACTCACAATGGGTTAAAGACCTAAATGTAAGACCAGGTACTACCAAACTCTTAGAGGAACACTTAGGAAGAATACTCTTTGACGTAAATCACAGCAAGATCTTTTTTGACCCACCTCCTAGAGTGATGGAAATAAAAACAAAAATAAGCAAATGGGACCTAATGAAACTTTAAAACTTTTGCATAGGAAAGGAAACTGTAAACAAGACGGAAAGACAACCCTCCGAATGGGAGAAAATATTTGCCAACGAATCAACGGACAAAGGATTAATCTCCAAACTATATAAACAGTTCATGCAGCTCAATATTAGAAAAACAAACAACCCAATCAAAAAATGGGCAGAAGACCTGAATAGACATTTCTCCAAAGAAGACATACAGATGGCCAAGCTGACATACAGATGAAAAGCTGCTCAACATCACTAATTATTAGAGAAATGCAAATCAAAACGACAATGAGGTACCACCTTACACCAGTTAGAATGGGCATCATCAGAAAACCTACAAACAACAAATGCTGGACAGGGTGTGGAGAAAAGGGAACCCAAGATGCACTGTTGGTGGGAATGTAAATTGATACACTCACTATGGAGAACAGTATGGAGGTTCCCTAAAAAACTAAAAATAGGGAACACTCTTGCACTGCTGGTGGGAATGTGAATTGGTTCAGCCACTATGGAGAACAGTATGGAGGTTCCTTAAAAAATTACAAATAGAACTACCATATGACCCAGCAATCCCACTACTGGGCATATACCCTGAGAAAACCAAAATTCAAAAAGAGTCATGTACCAAAATGTTCATTGCAGCTCTATTTACAATAGCCCGGAGATGGAAACAACCTAAGTGCCCATCATCAGATGAATGGATAAAGAAGATGTGGCACATATATACAATGGAATATTACTCAGCCATAAAAAGAAATGAAATTGAGCTATTTGTAATGAGGTGGATAGACCTAGAGTCTGTCATACAGAGTGAAATAAGTCAGAAAGAGAAAGACAAATACCGTATGCTAACACATATATATGGAATTTAAGAAAAAAAAATGTCATGAAGACCCTAGGGGTAAGACAGGAATAAAGACACAGACCTACTGGAGAACGGACTTGAGGATATGGGGAGGGGGAAAGGTGAGCTGTGACAGTGCGAGAGAGAGGCATGGGCATATATACACTAACAAACTTAAGGTAGATAGCTAGTGGGAAGCAGCCGCATGGCACAGGGATATTAGCTCGGTGCTTTGTGTCCACCTAGAGGGGTGGGATAAGGAGGGTGGGAGGGAGGGAGACGTAAGAGGGAAGAGATATGGTAACATATGTATATGTATAACTGATTCATTTTGTTATAAAGCAGAAACTAACACACCATTGTAAAGCAATTATACCCCAATAAAGATGTTAAAAAAAAAAAAAACTAAAAATAAAATTACCATATGATCCAGCAATCCCACTACTAGGCATATACCCAGGGAAAACCATAATTCAAAAAGACGCATGCACCCCAATGTTCATTGCAGCACTATTTGCAATAGCCAGGTCACGGAAGCCACTTAAATGCCCAACGACAGGCGAATGGATAAAGAAGTCGTGGTACTTGTATACAATGGAATATTACTCAGCCTTAAAAAGGAATGAAATTGGGTCATTTGTAGAGACGTGGATGGACCTAGAGACTGTCATACAGAGTGAAGTAAGTCAGAAAGAGAAAAACAAATATCGTATATGAATGCATATATGTGGAATCTGGAAAAATGGTACAGATGAACCGGTTTTCATGGCAGAAAAAGAGACACCGATGTAGAGAACAAAATTATGGACACAAAGCGTGGAAAGTTGGGTGCGGGTTAGTGATTGTGGGATGAATTGGGAGGTTAAGATTGACTTATATACACTAATATATATAAAATAGATAACTAATAACAGCCTGCTGTATAAAAAGTATGTAAATAAAATTAAATTTAAAAAAATGAATGGTTGTTCGGGATATGTCCATAACTCTTTGACGTCCTTCATGTGACACATGTTTACATTATATAACCCCAAATCTCTAATCTTTTTTTCTGGACATTAGATTGACTGCATGTCCCTGAGAATGCGTTTCCAGAGCTTGACATATTGCATCTGTTATCTCAGTGAGGATAATGTAGCTGAACTATATATGCACTCCACTGTGTTCTCATAAACTTCAGAAGGCATTTCTTAGTGTTCCTTTCCCATTTAGTTACCTGAGAGATTAGTAATGCTCATATTCTCTAAAGATTTTTAAATTTTGTTGTCTACACACCAGAACTTACAATTTTAATGTAATTAGCAGGTTAAGTGAACATAGTGATGTCATGTATCTATTTGACTAACTCAAAACAGTCTGTTGATGTAGTTTGCTGAACATCAGTAATTTGTGGTTCAAGGCAGAGCCTTAATTGGGGGTATTGTTTTAAGCCTGTATAGTTTTTTTTTCTGTTTGCTTGTTTGTTTAATGCATTGTAAACCCAGGCTGGAATAACCTTCTAAAGAATGCTTTCTGTGAGAGCAGCTCTACCTTCGTTCTAAATACTAGAATATTAACTGCGATAATTAGGTTCAGCATACCCAGTATCTTAGATCAGGCCTGGAAGCAGAGCCTGAGACAAGATTTCATGTGAAAGTGATTTTTTTTTAAAGTCCTCTTAGGAGAAATCTATAAGGAATGAGAGGGAAAAGATAAGGACAGGAAAACAACCCAAGAGCTCAGCTTCAACCTCATATCATAGGAAATTCTGGAGGTAAATTGTTTCACAGATGTCCCACTAAAGGCAAGAAGGCAGGACTGCCATGGCTATGGACTGCCTTGGAGGTATGAGGTCTATAACTTTCTAACATTCCAGACACCTCTGTCAAGTTTGCTCCAGTTAGTCAAGGGTAATGCTCTGGAGAAGATGTGTGTAGGTATTGGCAGTCAACACCAACATTAGCTGGGGGATGGAGGTACTCTCCTAATAAAGTGGATCCGATTAGGGAATCAATAGCATCTGCTTCACTCAACCATATAGCAATAAGAAATAGGAACTAATGTGGTTCTTTATTAGAAGGCTTTACGAATACAAGAAAAATAATTGAGAAGAGATGACTGAAACTATAAAAGAAAGAATCTAAATTTCAAACTATACTTTCTTATGGAAAACTTAAAATGTCAATTGTAGAAATTTCTCAATATATCATATTACAATGACTTAATGATCACACATTATGTTTGGAGACTTCATTTGTAGTCTGTGCAGTGGTGTCCATGCAGAGCTGAAGTTTTAGAATCTGTCCTTTCTGTGTAACAGTATAAATACCAACATTATCATTACGACTTTCATATAAAGACACAGTAAACCTCTCTAGATTTAGTATCTGCCTCTCTGAGCAGTATCCATCATTTTCTTAGCCCTGATACTTGTACTGTGACACTACAGGAATCTTCTAGTTCTCTCTAGTAGTGAGGTGAAAAGGCAACATACTCTAGGTTAAGAATAATGTGTTATAGCAGAGAAGTCATTTGATATATAGCCATGCCCTTATTCATATACAAAAAATGGCTTTGTGAGCTGTATCAGTATGGAGTTTCATGGTTTAACATTTTTTGAAGACATTCTCCTTGTCAATTATGATCTCAGTTGTGGTAACACTTCTGTTCATCAATATATGGTTTTCATCTACTTCTGAGTCCCTGGGACGAGTTGAGTTCCCCACTTCTCAAAGTTTTATGCAAAGCCATATGATTTGCTTTTAAGCAATAGTATATAAGTACAAATTATATGCATCAGTCCAGGTAGAAGTACTTAATTGTTGATGCTCAACTCTTCAAACCGTGTTCCCCTGCAACAATGTTTTTGGAAGTATGCATTTAGGTAGGGGCATCTAGGGATGCTGAGATAACATGTAGAGGATAGCTGGAATGGAGAATCACCTGGACCAGACATTTGTTTTAACATGACACTGACACTTTGTTTTACCATCTGTTTTAACATGACACTGACACTTTTGAGGTTACTTGTTAACCCAATGTGACCTAGGGTATCCTAATATAGAGATTGAATCACTTTACTCTCTTACAGGCATAAATGAATACCAATATTATGCCAACTTGACAAATTAGTAAGCTGAACTGCTAGTACATTACATGATTTCACTAGCAGCAAAGAGAAAAGGGGTGAAAAAAAGAAAAGATTTGAAACTGAATCTGTTCTGAGCCTAGGGCAATTTTCTACTACTTGTAGAAAGAAAACAAAGGGTCTTCTTTACTGCCTACTTATAGTGGATTTAACCACGTGATAATTACATATCAGTGTACTGAAGGCTGCCACTGAAGATACACAACCATTTGATTGTCATATTTCCACAAATACCTATGATTGTTTTTTCCCAAGGAAAAATTTAAAACGTTTTAGACCATTTAGGAAGTAACACAATGATCAATGCATTTGCAGTTCTATAGAGCTAAATGTTCTGGACTCCAAATACAATTAAAATCTAAATCATAGAATTTAGAATCAGAATAATAACAAAATAATAACAGAACCACAATTGCATCTTCTTGACTTGCTTCTACTAATTCTAGTATTATTGTCATCAACATGTATCACCGTGTATTAATTCTAGTATTATTGTCATCACCATGTATCAGTTTTTTAACTAGTTACATTTTATGTAATTTAATCTTCATTAAAATATAACCCAGATATTACTGCTTACAATTTTACAGCTGGAGAAACTGAAAATTAGAAAATGTAAATGATCTGTCGAAGGTCACAGAGTTTCTATGGGAGAGGATTCAAATACAATTTCATCTGAGTAGGACCTCATGAAAGACCTTAGCTTGTATCTTAGCTTAACGACAACTCACTTACTGGATGACCTCAAACAAGCCCTTTTTCATTACTCAGTTTTTTTCATATGAAATTAAGGATAATAATACATCTCAGAGGTTTGTTGTGAGTATGGAATGAAGTGACATATGAAAACATCTGTACATTATAAAAACTCACACAAGACAGTATAGTTTTCTTATTATTTTACAAATAATTGCGGGAATACTCTAAGGGTTATTATGAATCTGTGCCCATACTTGGTTCCATTATATTATATACCATTTCTTGTAACGAACAGTGATTTTTAAGAAGCTGTCTTACATGTAATTATATAGTGGGCAAGTATAAGTGTTTAGTTAACTGTGTTGGTAGTTCTTTTTTGAAGAATATCCCTAGCAAATAGCTGTATAGCTCATTGGAGCAATCAAAATTAAAAATACATATCTGAGGCTTAAATACTCAAAAATAGCTCACATTTAAACATCATACTGCTTAAAATTTTTAAAGATGCAATTATCTTTTTTTTGGCAATCTCTGAATATTCTCTGGATTGTTGGTGGATATAAAATGGTTTCAAACAGTACCTTTTACAAGATACTATTAATTTGAAATACAGATGGGTATGCTATTTTCCTCTCTTACTATAATCTCTCCTCCAATTTCCTCCTGGAATATACATACTCCCTGAAAAATTGATTAATTCAGTCAATTTCAAAAGTTTGAAATAGTGGTAGGTGATTAGAAATTCAGTCCTTATAAATGTGTAAAGTAAAATAATTTTACTTCATTCCAAATAGTTTTGGAATACCCATCATACACACATACACCTACACACACACACACACACACACACACACACACACACACACCATTGCATTATTTAATGTCATACATGCAAAATTCTCTTAGAATTTGAATCTCATAGGGTATGATAACATTATTATGATAGTGTCAAAACAATTCAGAATATAAAATAATTTTTTTACTGAAAAATATTAGAGGAAGAGATGTAAAAATAAAGGTAAATGGCAATGCTATGGTAAACATATGGTGTATTATTTGTATGCCTGTTCATTGGACACATATATATTGGACACCCACTATATGCCAGTCATTGTCCTAGGGGTTGGGATATAGCAGTAAACAAAACAGACAAAGCCCATTTTCTTGCAGAGCTCATATTATAGTGAACAAGATAGATAGTAAACAAACAGATATATAGCCATGCTAAAGGATGATCAGTGCCCTGAAGGGAAATAAAGCATAGTAAATGTGTAAGAGTTGTGGGACTGCTCTTTTATATAGGATTGCATATTTAAGGTTCTTGCAGGAACAAGATGACACATTTAAATTGGGATAATTGAGGGTAATTTAATAAAGAGACTGTATGGACTAGATGTTGGGAAATGCTAAAGGATGGTTTCATACTTCCAGGGATAGTAACAGCTGTGTACAGTACCAGGTCTAAAAGGGTCCAGAATAGAATCTGGAGTAGAGAGAGAGTTTATGGATAGAGCCACTTTACAAGGAGCTGTGACTTCCATAAAAGAGAGCAGAGGAATAAATACCCCAAACTAACATGCCTTCTTCCATCTAGTCTCCAGATGATGCACTTCAATGGACAAGCCCTACCAGAAATAAAAGGACAAGGCAGTTTTTCTATACAGTAGATACTGGACTGCCTGGTAGGACATAGAGCAAGATAGAGAAGGACAGCAGGATAGAGAAGGACAGAGACTAGTTCTAGAGGGGGAAACAGAAGATAGAGCCACAGGTGTTCAAGGCATCCCTCTCTGGAAGGTGATAGTTCAGGAGAGACCTGAACTAGATAAAGGACGGAGACACTAACGGTAATCTGGAGGAAGCTCTTTCAAGATTGAGGGAACAAAAAATTTTAAGGTCTTGAGCAGCTCCCCACTTTCAGGTGGTGCCTGAATATCATGAAGAACTTTATGTAAAACAGGTCCCAGCGTTCTCTTCTTCAGTATAGGTGATGTCCTATCTTGTCTTTTGGATTTATATCCCTTTTCCAATTCCCACTATTATCACTGTAATTTAAGTCTTCATGATTCTGGCCAGTATTATGTGTGGTGTCATCCGTTTTTCCACATCTAACTTGTAGGGGCCCAGGCCTGACCAGGTGAATTATCGCTGCTAATAACGTCTGGGTAATTATTTGTAGAGGGTTAATACATGCCAAACAAACACCATCAGAGTAAGATAGCCAGTCTGAAATAGAGCAAGGGTGTTTCAAGATGCAAAATTGTAAACTTAATGGGATTCTGACAGTGATGGGGCAAAGCAGTTGTTTGCAGGTAAAACACTGGAGCTATTCCTGAGTTTGTGGGCTGGTACCTTTAGTGACTATTTCTTGTTATGTGTGGCCATTAAAGGCATGGGGAGAAAACAAACATCTCTATTACTTTATACATTCATTCAGGAAATATGATTTGAGTGTCCACCATATTCCAAGTTCAAGTGATGTAAAATTATTGGGGGTTTGGTCTCCTTTAAATGGGGTGATCAGAGAAGGGTTTGTGAGATGACATTTTAAACATATACTGTAAATGAGCATGGGGAGAAAAGGGCAAGAGTGCACTGTCATATACAACAGCCTCCTAATCTTTATCTCTTAATTCACCCATTAATAGAGAGTTTGTCTCTAGAGTAAGTGGTGATGATGATGATGCTAATTATAGGATTAGGATGAGGAGAATGATATTGAAGATAACAGTGATGCTAAAAATGATAAGAATTGATATAATAAAATTCCCATGAGGGCAGAGACCATGTGTCTGTTGTTTGCTGCTTTATCCTCAGCATCTATCACAGACATAACATTGATATTCAATAAATGTTTCTCGAATGAGCAGAAGCATGAATGAAAGATGATGGTAATGACTAGGAGTGGTTCAGCACAATTGAGTTGATGACAGAGTATTATGTACCTCAGAACTAGAGACTGTCAATTTTCGTCTGTTTCAATGGCTTTTAAGGAAATGAACCATTCCAGTGATATCGAATCTCAAAGAATTAATTTTCACCTTATTCTGTTGAGCATTACCACCTAGTATTTAGCACATTGTTAATTATCACTTTGTAACCATTTGTAAAGTGTGAAAAACCTGCTGCACATATTCCTTTCACTAATTGTGTTTCTATCCAATCGAGAGCAGTGACAAGCAGAAAATACAGCATTTACAGTAACATATCTAAAATAAACTGATTATAACTTTTCTTCTTAAAAAAGAAACTGCCAGTAATTCCTCTGCGTGTACTGATAAAAGATAGAAATATGTTATGTAAAGTATTGAATGTTTCATGGAAAAATCTACAATAAAATCCCAAATCAATTGTGTATATCTATATGTCAATAGCATACTGATATAGAGGAAGGAAAAATAACAGCTCTGGGGTCAATAATACATACATGACTCAAATCTGAACTGTGCAACTGGCTATTGGGAAAATTATATAAATACTCTAATTTTCATTTTCAACGTTTGTTACAATTATGAGGATTAAAATTACACCCAGCATAAAGTAGGTACTCATTGGATACTAGTTGCTGACATCTTTCTACATTCAACACACTGTCTTATCAGAGCAATTGTCAAGCTATGGATGGAACTAAAACTTAACAGTTTTAACTGCTCAAATAAGCTTTATTATCTTTGACACCTACTGTGTGTATGGTTTAGTGACATACATTTTGGAAGATCTATTAATGCATAAATATGGTCCTTGCCATTAGCTTACAGTGTATGAATGGAAATGGTTTTATACATCAATAATTCTGAATCAGTGTTTATTAAAAAGTAAGTACAAATAAATTCTGAAAAAAAGCATTATTTTTATTCTAATGCTGTGTAATCATTTAATGCAATTATGAAACTATGCTTAAATAACTTATGTTTATATGATTAAAGCTACTATATAATTGTGTATAGATACAATTTTGTTATATTTCCTAGAGAGTCATCTCTTGCCCCAATGCCTCCTAAAGCCTTTCTCCCTTTCCAGTACTAGAAACATGTCATCCACACTTAATATAGAATTGTTGCTACAGAGAACAGATACAAGCCAAACCTTGTTCCTTGATCTGTGAACATCAAGACATTGTAAGGGCCAGAGATTCTGAGCTTAAAGAACATGAAATATAAAAAAGTTCAAGGATAATCTGAAGTCTACATACATATTATATGATTCCAAATATGTGACCTTCTGGAAAAGGCAAAACTATGAAGACCATAAAAATCAGTGGTTGCCAGGGGTTAGGGATGACAAAGGGGAAGGATGAATATGCAGAGCACAGAGGACTTTTAGGACAGTGAAATGCTTTATATGATACCATAAAGATGGATACATGTCATTATATATTTGTCCAAACTGATAGAATATACAACACCAAGAGTAAATCATAATGTAAACCATGGACTTTGGTGACTATGATGTGTCAATGTAGGATCTTCAGTGTTAACAAATGTACCACTCTAGTGGGGGATGTTGATAATGAGGGAGGCTATACACGTGTGGAGGCAGGGGATACACGGGGGATCTCTGTAGCTTCCTTGCAATTTTGTTGTGAACCTAAAACTGCTCTAAAAAATAAAATCTTAATAATAAAAAAGTCCAGGCATAATGGCTGTCATAAACTGTAAATTTTCAGAAGTACACGAACACTCAGAGTTGATTTCTGTTCCCACAGAGCAGTCAATATTTCTAACAGTTGGATAGGGAGGGCATCAGAGTGAGGAGATGCGAGACTAGGTGTTAGAATGGCCTTGACAAGAGGCTGTTTCTAGAGCTGGATATGGGAGGGAGAAGAATTTATAGAATCATTGATAGGTTTGGTGATTTGAGGAGAAAGACCTTAAGTTGCTTCCAGTTTGTGCCTTATTGATATCCTTGTCAATCCTAGTGCATTAGAAATAGGAGAGTAAAAATTGTTATGTAGGATAGCTTGTTTAGACACATCAGAGAATTGAGTTCACAGAGCAAACTGCCACCCCAAAATCTGGGGAGGCAGGTGAATCCAGAGAGTCACAGTTGAAATCTGTTTACTTGGAGTAGAAGTTGCTGAAGTGATAAACTGGTAGAAAGACTTAAATGATAATTTTGATAAATTGCTGGAGGCTGAGTGGGGAGTAGAATAAGAATGAGAAACTCCTGGGTTTGGAGCTGTCTTAGAGTGACTTCCACACTTTTGGGGGTTTTACCTCCAGGAACCACACCAGGTTCTTAAGGTAGAGATCTGAGAAAGATCCCTTCTTGACTCTGAGAGGTAGATGGGAAGAATAATTCTGAAATACTCCCAGAGCAGTCTTTACAGCAAAGGCTTATTCTCCAGGAGAAGCATCTTTATCAGAACTTTATCTAATGTGGGGGGAAAAGAAAATACACCACTCCAGCCCACTCTAGTCTTCCTGTGTCACCAAAGGGAAACAAAAATCTGAGAAACACTTGTGAATGTTATAGCCCACAGAGGGCTACTAAAAGATTAGGAGTTAATAAGAAGTATATAGAATGCTTCCCCTCCTCCATGCCTTACTACTGTGCTAATAGAGCTCCAGTATAATAGGAGAGATTACAACTGAAGGAGGTGCAAGACACAAACTCTTTCTGAGGAGAGTTATGTAGGAAAGACCACAATCAAGAGAGGAAACAAAAAGAAAGATGCTAGAGGAATTTGAAGCCGCTGGGAACTACAGCTACGACAAATATTTTAAAAGCCCACTTCTAACCAGATTAAAATAGCTTCTCACACCAAGGACCTACGTACTTTATTTACTATCCTAATACATGTCCATCTTTCAACAAAAAAAATTATGAGGCCTGACAAAAGCAAGAAAAAAATAAAAGAAAAACAGTCTGAGTAGACAAAGTAAACCTTAGCTCCAAACTCAGAAATGGCACAGATGTTGGAATTATCAAATAGGGAATTTTAAATATCTGTGATGAATATGTTAAGGGCTCTAATGGAAAAGTAGACAGCGTGCAAGAACAGATGGTTAATGAAAGCCAAGGGATGAAAACTCTAAAAAATAATCAGAAGGAAATGCTAGAAATCAAAGACACTTGTAACAGAAATGAAGAATTCCTTTAATGGACTCCTCAGTACACTGGACATGGCCAAGAAAAGAATCAGTGAGTTTGAAGATAGGTCAGTGGAAATTTCCCAACTGAAATACAAAGAGAAAAAAAAAAATTAAACAGAACACCTAAGAAGTCTGGGACAATTTTAAAATGTATAGATATATGTGTATCTGCAATATCAGAATATGAAGAAAAAGAGAATGGAGCAAAAAATGTATATGACTCAGAACTTTAAAAATTAATGACACACACTAAATCACATATTCAGGAACCCCAGAAAACACCAAGTAGGATAAATACAAACAAAGCAAAAACAAAGAAATGAACAAACCAAAAAACTACACATATGCCTATCGTAGTCAAACAGCAGAAAACCAAAAAAGAAAAAAAATCTTGGTGAAGCCAGAGAGGAGGAAAAACTAGCTTACCTATTCATGAACAAGGATAAAAATTACAGTGAACTTCTCAGCAGAAACCAAATAAGAAAAAAGAAAATGGAGTGAAATACATTGATTGAAAAAAAAAAAAAAAAACCACAATCTTAAAAGTTGAGAATTATGTTTTATATGGAGCATTACTGAAGACTACAGCCAGGAAGCAGCCTCTCAAATAACTCTGAGGAACTGTTCCAAAGAGGTAAGGGTGGAGCCAGGATGCACAGGAGTTTTTTGCTGGGAAAAAAATACATGTAGTCAAACATCAAAAGATTACTGCTAATCACACACACACACACAAAAAACCCAGACATCTCAAATTAATGATGTTAGTGCTTTTCTGTATAGGGGAAGATGCGAGCGTTAGGGCTTATTGAAATTATTCCTTTGATATGCATCTTAACTGTGTAGGGCCAGTATCCTGTTTTTCTCTATCCTGAATTCCCCTCAGGGTGCATCTTTGCTGGCTGCAGTGGTCGATGGATTGTTGGCAGGCAACATCCTTTGTTTACTGATATGGCAGGCAACATTCTTTGTCCACAAATATTTAAAGTATTGAAAAAACTTACCAAACTAAAATTATTATCCAGTGAATTGTCCTCCAAAAATAAAGGAGCAGTTAAACCTTTCTCAGACAAATAAGAACTGAGGGAATTCATCAAAGCATATATGACCTGAAGTAAAGGTTAGAAGTAGTTCTTCAGGGAGAAGGAAAATGATAAAGGTCAGAAACTTGAATGTATGTAAAAGAAAGGAAAGCATCAGAGAAGGAATAAGTGAATGTAATTTTTTTCATATTCTTAACTTAGCTAAAACATACCTCTTATAACATTACTGAAAAAATGAAATGATTATGTATAAATCAAACAAAATATGTGCAGGATGTATAGTATGTGAAAAACTACAACACTCAAAAAAATATCAACAATATAAATAAATAGAGAAATAGCCATGTTCATCAATTAGAAGAGTCAATATTGTTAAGATGTCAGTTCCTTTGAACATGATCTATAGATTCAATGTAATCCCAAGCAAACTTCCAGCAAATTATTTTGTACATATCAAAAAAACTCAATCCAAAGTTTATATTGAAAGACAAATGACCTTGAGTAGCCAACATGATGCTTTATGAACAAATTAGAGAACTGGCATTACCTGACTTCAAAACTTAGTATAAAGCTACAATAATCAAGAGAGTATAAACACATAAATCAATGGAATAGAAAAGGAAGCCCAAAGGTGGAGCCACAGAAACATAGTCAACTGATGTTTGACAAAGGAAAAAAGGCAATTCAATGAAAAAATGATATTTTTTCAATAAATGGTGCTGGGGCAATTGGATGTGCATCTGAAAAAGAATGAATATAAACCAGACAAGTACATTTTTTACAAAACTGCCTCAAAATGGGTTATAGATTTTAAATTTAAAACATGCAACAGTAAAATTTCTAGAGGAAAACATGAGATCTAGATGACCTTGGGTACCCATGGGTTTTTAGATACAACACCAAAAGCATTATCCATGAAAAAAAGATTTATACTTTATTATACTTAGAAACTTCTGCTCTGTGAAAGACATTGTTAATAGAGTATAAAAGCAAGTCATAAGTTGGAAGTTTAGTATTTGCAAAACACTATCTGGTAACTTTTGTTTGTTTTATATTTTAATCTCAAACATTCAAAGAACTCTTAACACTCAAGTATAAGAAAACAACCCAATTAAAAAATGAGGAAAAGGTCTAAACAGCCATGTTTACAAAGAAGATGTACAAATGGCAAATACATTTGAAAAGACAAGTAACATGATTTAACATTATAGGACTTCAAAATAAGACAACAGTGAGACACCACTGCCCACATATAGAGTAGCTAAAATGTAAAAAAACATAACAAAACAAACAGTACTGTTTGCTGGTGAGTATTGAAAGCAAGAAAAACTGTTAATCATTGCTGGAGGTGATGCCAACTGATAGAGTCACTTTGGAGGACAGATTGGTAGTTTCTTACAAGTTAGAAACAGTCTTACCATTCAGTCTAGCAGTTGTGCTCCTAGGTATTTACCCAACTGATTTGAAAACTATGCCTGTACAAAACGGGCAAGTGAATGTTTGTAACAGCTTTAACTGTAAATGCCCCAAACCAGGAGCAACCAAGGTTTCCAACAGGCGAATTGTTAATCTGTGGTACATCTATACAATGGAATATTATTTGGCAATAAAAGGAAATGAACTATCACTCCATGAAAAGATACAGATTAAGCTCATAAGCAAATGCTGAGTAAAAGAATTAAGTTTGAAAGGTACATCCCATTTGATTCCAAATACATGACATTTTGAGAAAGGCAAAACTATAGAGGTGTTAAAAATATCAGAGGTTGCCAGAGAGGAGAGAGGCGAAGAGGGCTAAATAAGTGAAGCTAAAAATTCCCTAATTTTTTGGGGTAATGAAACAATTCTATATTGTAATGGTAAGTACATGGCACTGTGCATTAGTCAAAAGCCATAGAACTTTATAGCATAAAAATTGAAACTTGGTGTATACAAATTTAAAATATGCATAAATCATAGTGTCCCAGGACAAAATGTAGAATGGGACAAAGCAGTCTAACTGTATTATATATATGTAAGAAACAATTTCACTGAATGAGATGGGAGAAAATATTTTTGCTTTAAATAATTTTGGAGATGACCGGAGTCTAAGACTAACGGCAAAAGAAACTGTACACAGACACTGTAGTCGAGTTGTTAAAGTTATTTCCTTCAGGCGTAATGGTTAACAATTCTGATACTGTTATATATATATACCAGAATTGCACAATTAAGCAAATGGATGGCTGATGGTGAAAGCCAGGTTTCTTGCTGCTAGAGTGAAAACTTATAGAAAAACTAAAGTAAGGAGGTAATCTATGTCGTAATGGATTACAGTTAGATTCATCAGTATAAATTCATGTTTAGCTTAATATAGATAGAATTGGTTACATATAGAAATATTTATAGATATGTATATACATATAGGTTAATATAAACACATATTTCTTGTTCTTTCAGCTTGAAGTGTCTTGAAACATTAACACCTCAGTAGCTACAAGCACACCTAGTATTTAGATCTTGGCTTCTAATATGATTCTTACAGTAAGAGGAACCAGGCCTTCTTGGAGATTTGGCTGAATCTAGGACTAGGGTAGGATATACAGAAAAGAGGCCTTGAGTATCTGGCAGTGCAGAAAATGAAATAGTACTTAAAACAAATAAGCACGCACAATAATGGGAATATGTCAAAGGGACACAGGAACCAATTGGAAAAGCTCTCAGTGACCACAGCTGGAACAATTTGAGCAACAAAATAAATAAAATTTTATTGGATTATAACCCAAAGTATAAAATAAGTATCCATGAATTCATTCTGATGTTAATAAGTCATTGAATAAACAAATAGAGAATAGAAAAATCTATCATCCATAATTTCAGATAATTTATGCAGATGCTTTGCCATCAGGGAGGTGGGCTGTGCCTCAAGGCTTGATTTCTTTCCAAAGACTACAATGTGAAAGGGTTCAACAAGAGTAACTTCACAGTGGAGAAAACTGGTAAATGCTACCTCAGCCAGGTGTCAAGGTTAACATCAATAGTGATAAGTCATGTCAGTAGTAAGTACCCTTGATATGATGTGAAGAATAGGGCACTTTATTTCTGGTCTTCCTCACAAAATCACATAATCCCACTATAACCTTGAAAAATAAAAGACAAATCCCAACTGAGGTACAGTTTACAAAATATCTGACCATTATTTCTTAAAACTGTCAAGGTCATCATAAACAAGGAAAGTCTGTAAAACTACCACAGTTAAGGGAATCTAAAGATACATGACTAGTAAATGTAATATGGCAATCTGGATGTAATCCTGGGACAGGAAAAAAAAATAGGTAAAAATTAAAGAAATCTGAATAATACCCCCAATTTAGTTGATGATAATGTGTCAGTATTGGTTTATTAATTGTAAAAATGTGCCATGTGAATCATTAATTATAGGGGAAACTGGATGTGAGTCATATGGAAACTCCCTAAACAATTGTCACAGATTTTCTCCAAATCTAAAACTACTCTAAATTAAAAGTTTATAAAAAACATAATCAATACAATTGTGATATCTATAACTTAATATGCTTGATGATGTACTTTTGCTAAAACTGACCATTATGTTTAATAGTAAAAATGTTTGTGTAATTTAGTTTTATATTTCACCTGTATTTGTATTTTTCCTCAACAAAACTACTACAGAGATTATTCTTTATTTTCATTAATATGTTATAAAATGGTATTGATGATTTTAATGATTTATTTGCATGGTAGAGAAATCAACCATTATGCTAACCCAAAACAGTGCCAGGAAGCAGTCCACTGTAATTAGATTTACCTGTTAACTTTCTAAACTTGTTTCCTTGAAGATAATTTTAACGATAAGGTACAACTGAAGTTAGACGGTTATCTAATTAATAAAAATCATCATTTAGTGTGATTTTCTTACTACATCTAATGCTAAGTATCTTTTCACTGATATAAAATGAGCAATGTATCTACTTACCACATATGTGTATACACACAGTATATGAACAAATTCGTTACTTTAATGCAGATACACACATGATTTAGAGTGATAATAGAGTTATAATACAACATAAAGTATTTAACCACAGCAATAAGTATGTATGCATGTTTCTGTATGTATAAATAAATAAATAAATAAATATACATATAGAGAGAGAATATATGTGTGTGTGTATGTGTGTGTGTAAATGCACATAGTATAGGAATAAATTCATTAATATGTTGTTAAGCTGTGGTATTAAGTGAACGTTGGAACATCATTTACAGATTTTGGGGAAAAATCTCAATTAATACTTCTATTGGCAAGGTACAGCCCTGAGTTAAAGAAGCCCTCTATATGTTGCCATTGGATTGTGTGTAAACTAACACTATCCATTTCAAGTCAATAAGAATAAGAGCTACTATTTTAGAGCATCCAAAATAGCATGAGCTATTGGCTATCACTGTATATCAGTGATATATCACTGTATATCACTCAGAGATTTGTTTTTATGAAGTGCCAGTATGGTCCAATTTTACCCACCCCTGATCCCATGCCCAACTTCCTCTAGAAGAAATGTTTTTCATTTGTATTTTCTCCCAAGGAAAACAAACAAACAAATATTTTCATTTGTCTACACAGTGTGACAATCAGAAAATTTTGAGCGTTGGGAGATTAATACAGCACACATCTCAAAGACAAATCAAATTATCAGTGTGTGCTCTTTAATTTTTTTTTTTCAGTACAGCCCTTGTATCTGGAAAACATGTAACAGGCACTCATATTTTAAATAGTAACTTTCTTGTAGTATTTTTTAGTGATAAAAGTCTGGGTCAACATACGTTGAAAAGGATTACCAGTTACCAAGTTACCAAGCACCTTTCACTTCTGCCATCTTTCATATCTGCTTTGCATGAGTTCTTACACTTATGTCAGGAAAATATTTTTTGAATCTTATAGTAAATCATACTTCATATGTGAAATATATGATCCCTAGACAGAGAAAAAGAGAGCAAGAGAGAGAGGGAGAGAGAGAAAGCAGAGGTAGTTAAGGGGAAGCTACTATGTCTACTATATGTTGGTTATTTTTATCCATGTCTTTTAATTTCTTCTACACAATTTTTCATGAAGAGGTTAGGTTAGGTAATTATTTTTCTATTTAAACCAGGTTTGTGTCACCAAAGAGATATGCCAATTCTAGTTTATATATTCCTGTATCAGTGAACTACCATGTTAAAAGAAAGCTAGTTTTAAAAAAAAAAAAAAAGAAAGCTAGTTTTGACATTTTTCAGGGGTCCTTCCCCAATAATACTCTCCAGTTATAAAGCATGTTTGAGTTTGAATATTACTTTAAATTTATAATTATTGTAATAAGATTACAGAATTAAAGAAAACATAGGGGCAATTGTGTCCAACCTTTTATTCTTCAGCTATGGAGAATTTCCCTTACAGATATCACATTTCAAACATTACATATCTACTGGCTATCAAAATTGAAACTCTAACCCTGGTCTTCCAGCTGCAAAGTACATTGCCCTGACCACTACAAATATTAATAATGCTTGTGTACCTGCTGAGGGCAAGGTGGCATGCAGAATATGAGGGGCAGCCTTAGGCTATGACTAATGAGTCTCTTCACACTAATGGTGCAACTTGTGATCAAGATCTTGGCCCTCAGTTTTGCAAACTGAGAACCACTAATTATTCACATAGAGGCAATGCATCCCTAGACCAACTCTGAAAAACAATCTAACAAACTGTGATGTTTCTGTGTTAATTTATAATGGGATATAAACTCTGGCAGAATCATCAGCTCTTTTCTTCTGTTTATTTAACTTCATGAATATTGACTACTTTCAGTGTTCAATGTGTAAAGTTGGACATTATGGGTAACAAACTTGAAGACCACACAGTCAAATCACAGTATAGATTTTAGAGCTACGGGGCAAAATAGGGGAAATAGCTCAAAAGATAGATCAGTCAATGTTGGGGAGTCCTTAAATAGCAGAATGATAAATTACAACTTAATTTCTTTGGCAATTAGAAGATGTTGAGAGTTGTGGAGTAGGCAAATTATATGATTAGAGATGTATGTCAGGAAAATTGATTTTGCAAATATGTTATAGTTCCAAATATTGTTCTTTTCCTGCCTAAGATTGTTTCTCTCATATTCTCAGGGAATTGCCCCATTTTTCTTTAGGAAGCCACCCTGTCCCTAGTGATAAAAGTATTTTTACTGGACTGAAGAGAAAAAGAGGTAGTAGTAGCTAGGGTTGTTTTGATATTATTAATATTGTTAAGACAAGGGGGAACAAAATCTGTATGAGGGAGACATTGATGGTTTTGATTCTTAGTAAATTAGTCAAGTGAAGAGCTAGAGGGAAAGAGGGAAATGGAGGATTAAAGTATGTCTCATTTTGATCTTGGAAAATGAGAAAATAGTGATGGTTTTGACATATGTAATGGTGTCTGATGGAAAAGTTCATTTAGAAAACCAGGAGAATAAGATCCTTGCCCCTCCAAGTAGTTATGTGACCTTAAACAAGCCCTCTACCTTCCATATTCTTCAGATGTTTCATGGTAAAATGATGGAGTTGAACAAAGTGATCTCTAATCCAGATCTAAGATCCATTTTATAACTGAAATGACCATTTTTATTTTATCATGGAGAATTCAATTCCTTGGATGATTACTCATTATTTGAGATCCTTATGTGAGCATAAAGTTCATTTCATACACTAATACAGAACCAGACTGTAATTAAACATTAGAACTCAGAAACATTCCATTAAGTTCAGTTTATGACAGCAACAACTCAGAATGACTATTTTATAATAGAGTAATAAATATACTACTGCATTGTTAGTATCTTATGATCTCTTACCCTTGATTTCTCTTCCTGATGGGGCCCCCAGGCCCTTAGCATAGACTAGTGAGGCCTCAATCCTGTGACTCTAGTCTGGGCTGATCAAGGCCACTGTTTTAAAACTCTGAGGGCTCACTATACAGTAAACAGTCCTGATAATCTGGCCCTAATTGTAGAAACTTAATATCTCTGTTATATTTGAGACAAAGTCTAGCCCGATGAGTGTAGAGATAGGATCTCAGTCAAATTCTCTGCACATAAATCTGTTTGATTCACCATCATATACACAGCACCAAGCAAAGTTCCTAGGACAAGTTAGAAGCTCACAGTTTCATTTATCAGATGAATTAATGCTGTGTCTTTGTGTTGATTACTTGTCCAGGGGGCAGACAATGTTTTAAATGTGACTTCTTTGCTCTAATGGTATTGCTGCTGTTTTAATATTCTCCATTGAATTCTTTAATTTGCACGGACTCACTTTGTAGTACACTCCACAATGAGTGCTCTCAGCTCCTGTGGCCATGGATATTTAATAGCCATATATGCTTCTATCTTGGCTTCTCTCCTTTAACATATTCTGCCCTAACTTATTTGTGGTTTTTGAGGGTTTTTTGTTGCTGTTTTAATTGTATGTTTTTGTTTGTTTGTTTTGTTTACTTTCTTCCCAGATACCCTTCAAGGCAAAACTCAAATTAATTTGACCTATGCAATTCTTCTCTTTGTTCTCCTTTTTTTTTTTTTTTTGTCCAATGTGCCAAGTCCTGGGAATGGAAACTAGATAAGTCCCAATTCTTACAGAACTAGAAATTCTCAATGCATTCACCTCTCACTCAGGTTGTAAATGAATTCATCAACAGTCTAGTTGAGTATGGTGAAATTGAAGGAGCTCAGAAAAAGAGCCAGTTGACTAGCTTTTGATAACTTTTGAAAGTTTTACTTTTGTTGTGTTTGTTTTTTCCCCAGTTGTGAAATTAAGAGACTTGCTTAGATCTCTCTGGATTCCTTTTCACTTTTAATTTAGATACCTAAAATATATTTCTTGTTAAATTTTAAATTTTCAAAGTAATGTTGGAGATACATTTTTACTTTGTTTCATTTTTATTGAGAGGCTAAAAAAATCAGAGGGAAAAGTGCTCTTTCAGCCATTGACTGGGTAGCTATGATGCATATTTATGCCCTTCTATCACAGATCAGTCCATGACATTTTAATAAGATGGAATTTTAAACTGTGTATAAAAACAACCAACTTACAGGCAAGCAGGACTTGCTTCAAGTCTTTGCTCCAATGTATACTGTATGACCTTGGATCCATGCCTCTACCTTTCTAAGCTTTAGTTTATAAACACATTAATTCACAGTATTACCTAATTCATCATTTATAGTGAGGTTAAATGAGGTGTTAAGTTTAACCCAGTGTCAGGCACATGAAAATGCTTATTAAATCTAAATATAGTTAATCGTATAATTAGTAGACATATTCTTTCTAGTGTGCTTGCAAATTTATTCTGTAAGCGTGAGGATACTCATGACCATCACTGGTGCTTTAATACTGAGACTCCTGTAAAAATCTATAGGCCCATTAATTAAGCCTTAGTAAATAGTAGTTTGTTCTTGGAAGACAGGATGTTTTCTCAAATTTATGTCTCTCACTAACCCTAGCACAGGCTCCAGTGCATTATATGTGTCTTGTTTAATATCTGTTTATGATATCATCTTGTCACTGTGCTACGACTAAAGCAATACATCATTTTTCTTTTAAACTCGATTTCCAGTGGCAAGGTTCAACAAGTTCCACAACCCTTTACTTTAAAGTCTGGCGAGAGTAGTATAAATCACTATCCCAGGATGGAGTGTATGTGGCATGCCTGTATCTTGGCCGACTTATTAATAACAGCATTTTTTCCTATAGAGTCTCCACATAGCCTTAAAAGTTTTCAACAGAATGTTCCAGAAGGCCGTTACCAATGCATGAGAGGGATTGAAACCTCTTTCACAATCTTGATCTAATTTTCTTCATTATATTTATGTTGAAAGTGAGACCCAAGGAATTTAAGTGACTTTCCCATGAAACTCAAGATTTCTGGTTCCCTAGGTTTAGAATTATAAAATTGTGAAATTGTGGAGGGTGAGATATTAAAAGAAAGAGAAGTGGTATTTATTGATTACTTATGTTTTGTCAAGTCATGATATGTGTTATGTGAACTCACCTTCACATCACTCTAATTATAAAAGTTTTCTTTTTTATGATGGGGATACATGTAGGAAGCAGTAGTGCTGAGATCTGAGCCTCAAATCATCAAAACTGTTTTTCCTTTATAATTTTTCTCCTTCAATCATGTAATTAAAACCCCTCAATTGACAAATAAGTGCTTCATTCCCAGTGCCCTAGGTTAGATGGTTTGTTCAAGGTTATAAATGCATCACGTCAGTGGCAGTGCTGGGTGCATTTCTGAGTAAGATAGTATTCATTTGCCAAACACAGCTGAAGTCTTCATCCTGATGGGTTTTTTTTCGAAAAATGGGGACATAATACTTGGCCTCCACTGAAAATATTTACTTAAAATTAGAGGCGGGTTAAGTCAAGTTCCTGATAGATTGTCAAAACAGTTTAGACTTGAAATCTCTTTATAGTAAGTTTACAGAGAATACTTCCAGTCACTTAATGCCTTTGGTGCTTCTTTTGATACCTCTGGAAATATGCTACATTAACTATGAGATTTTATTCATTTTGTTCATATTCTTGGCTCAATTTGTCCAAAGCAGAATCTTTATTACAGTACATCTTAAAGAGGACAAGTCTTAGCAGACAGACTCCCTTATTAGGCAAACCAAGAGCACCACACAAAATGTACACACCTGTGCACACACGCAGGCACACACACACACACACACACACACACACTCCCCAAATAGGTCTGTGTTTCCTTTTGGAAAATGTTGTTTCAGCTTCCCGTATTTAATTCATCTACCACCAAAGGGACACACTTTAAAGATAATGACCATCAATAGAGACTTCTGCAAAATGTTTACCTAGTGAATGGTAAATCGCTCTGAGCTCTGGTAATTCCTCCAGTACACTTCCTATAGGAATCCCAGCACAATTAAGGGCAGATGAGGACTACAGCAGATCAGTTAATGTGTTTCTTTGTCATTCTTACAATAATATTGAGTACTAAATGATAATACGATATATCTAGTAAACCTTTCTGAAACTTTTACCCCTGTCATTTGATATTTTGGTGGGTGATCTCTAGCCAACCCCCCAAACCAGGAGATTTCAAGTTCAACAATGGCATTAGGAGGCAGTTACACCTGGTGGCAAATCATAGAAATTCTGGAGTCTGTCTTTTAACACCAAATTCTACTCTTTCTACTTGTGAGGTTGTCATATAAGGCAAATAAGTTTACCCATCTAGCCTTTATTTCTTCATTCTTGAAGTTGGGATAATAATAATGCTTAAGGAATGTTGCATTTTCCAAATGAAATAAGATAATCTTTTAAAGCATGTGACATAATGCCTTTCAACAATAAAGGTTCAACAAATGATTCCTAATTGTACCACAGGGCACTATCTCTAATGCTCAAAACAACTCCACAAGAGAGAAATCATTGTCCCCACTTTACAGATTTAAAAAACTGGGCCTCAAGGTGGTACTGTAATTGACAAACTGTTAAGTGGTTAAATCAGTTCAGACTCTAAACTCTAGTCTATTCAGTTCCAAAGCTTATGTGTTTTCCACCCCACTAAGCATGACATTACTATAACATTCAAGAAGTGGTCACAGGAGGTAAATGAACCTGTTAGCAAGGCATCATTAGAAAGAACAGCTCAATTTCAACCCTGCCAAAACTCTGACCATTGTGTTTGGCAGACACGCTTCAGCTTCCAGATGGATAATTTTGAGCCAAACCACTAATCAGGTCAGTAGGTCAACCCAGAGGAAGTGTTTGCAGCTAATGTATCCTGGCAGGTCTATCAAAATGTGGTCATGCTCAAAATCTCGTGCTCTACAGGGCATTTCAAGGGCCTTTCAGAGCAGAGGCAAATGATAGAAAATGCCTGTCTTCAAAACCTCCCATACTAAGCCCACTTTCTTCATGCTTTGTGGAACAGAACTGCAGGCATCAACCATGTATTTGCACAAACCTTGAAGAGATAAGGCCCTGCCTCCTAAAGAACATTTTGGAGGATAGGTGTTCTTGCCATTTTGAGGCAAAGTGCACATCGAGATTTTACTCTGTAGAATAAAATAAGGCATGTCCGTTATAGAGAGATAGTACAGAGGGAGAAAATAGCATGTATTTAGGACAGGGGCCAATATGGTGCTATTCCTAGCTCTTGTCACTTGTGACCTTGGGCCAGTTGCTTAACTCTCCTGAATTTCATATCATATGTAGCAATGATGGAACAATGCATACAGCATGGAGTTGCTGTGAGTAATCTAGAGAAAAAAAAGTTTAAAGCAATCGACACAGTTGGCATCACACAACTTCAGTTCATCTGCTTTCTCTCCACCATCTTGCAATTAAATTACTATACTCTGACATCTTAAAGATCTTCATATGATCATATATTCTACACAGTGTACTGCAGCTGATTTACTGAAACTGTACTGGCAGGGTCTATAGGAGTCAGGAACACAGCAGTGTATTGATTTGACTGTAAATTAATGGTTACCAAAACCAAATGGATCCTCAACAATCTAGCAACATTGCTTTGTTTATCTTCCCCTTATCCTACTGCTTTCTCATTCTCCATAACTATATTAAAACTTTTCCACTATCCTCAAAGGTCTAGTGTCTCCTTCTCCATCCCACTCTCCCTTCACCTTAAACATATGACCCAAAAGATGCCCTGAAAAATGTCTCTTAGTATCTGCACTTTTTGGGCAGCAAATATAAATATACTAAGAATTTTTTACTGAACACAGTTTTTCTAAAAACAAATTTCAAGGACGTACCACAGCTTCTGCAATGGAGTAGATGTTCAAGACATATATGCTAAGTGAATGAACAATGGTACATATATACAATGGAATATTACTCAGCCATAAAAAGGAATGAAATGGAGTCATTTATAGAGATGTGGATGGACCTAGAGTCTGTCATACAAAGTGAAGCAAGCCAGAAAGAGGAAAACAAATATCATATATTAACGCATATATGTGGAATCTAGAGAAATGGTACAGATGAACCTAATTGTAGGGCAGGAATAGAGATGTAGATGTAGAAAATAGACATGTGGACACAGGAGGGGAAGGAGAGGGTGGGACAAATAGGGAGATTAAGTTTTATATAAATGCACTACCATGTGTAAAATAGATAACTAGTGGGAACCTGCTGTATAGCACAGGGAGCTCAGCTCGGTGCTTGGTGATGACCTAGATGGGGGGAGAGAGGGGGAGGGAGGTCGAAGAGGGAGGGGATATATAAGTATACATATAGCTGATTCACTTCATTGTACAGCAGAAACTAACACAAAATTGTAAAGCAATTTTACTCCAATTAAAAACAAAAATTTCAGGAGATTGCCTCAAGATGGCAGAGTAGAAGGACATGCACTCACTCCCTGTTGTGAGAGCACCGGAATCACAACTAACTGCTGAACAGTATTCAGTAGGAAGACACTGGAACTCACCAAAAAAGATACCCCACATCCAAAGACAAAGGAGAAGATTCAATGAGACGGTAACAGGACGCAATCACAATAAAATCAAATCCCACATCTGCTGGGTGGGTGACTCACAAACTGGAGAACACTTATACCACAGAAGTCCACCCACTGGAGTGAAGGTTCTGAGCCCCACATCAGGCTTCCCAACCTGGGGTTCCAGCGGGAGGAGGAATTCCTACAGAATCAGACTTTGAAGGCTAGTGGGATTTGATTGCAGGAATTCAACAGTACTGGGGAAAACAGAAACTCCCCTACTGAAGTGCACACAGAAAGCAGTGTGCACATCAGGACCCAGGGGGAAGAAGCAGTGAGCCCATAGGAGACTGAACCAGACGTACCTGCTAGTGTTGGAGGGTCTCCTTCGGAGGTGGGGGGTGGCTGGAGTCCTCCCATTAGCCCCACCAAAGAGCCTGTAGGTGCCAGTGCTGGGTCACCTCAAGCCAAACAACCAACAGGGAGGGAACTCAGCCCCACCCATCACCAGAAAAATGGATTAAACTTTTACTGAGCTCTGCCCACCAGAGCAACACCCAGCACTACCCACCACCAGACCCTACCACCAGGTACCTGGCACAAGCATCTTAGATAGCCTCATCCAACAGAGGGCAGACAGCAGAAGCAAGAAGAACTACAATCCCACAGCCTGTGGAATGAAAACCACATTCACAGAAAGATAGACAAAATGAAAAGGCAGAGGGCTATGTACCAGATGAAGGAACAAGATAAAACCCCAGAAAAACAACTAAATGAAGTGGACATAGGCAACCTTCCAGAAAAAGAATAATGATAGTGAAGATGATCCAGGACCAAGGAAAAAGAATGGAGGCAAAGATTGAGAAGATGCAAGAAATGTTTAACAAAGACCTAGAAGAATTAAAGAACAAAGACCTAGAAGAATTAAAGAACAAACAAATAGAGAAGAACAATAAAATAACTGAAATGAAAACTACAATAGAAGGAATCAATAGCAGAATAACTGAAGCAGAAGAACACATAAGTGACCTGGAAGACAGAATGATGGAATTCACTGCTGCAGAACAGAATGAAGAAAAAAGAATGAAAAGAAATGAAAACAGACTAAGAGACCTCTGGGACAACATTAAATGCACCAACATTCGCATTATAGGAGTCCCAGAAGGAGAAGAGAGAGAGAAAGGACCCAAGAAAATATTTGGAAAGATTATAGTTGAAAACTTCCCTAACACTGGAAAGGAAATAGCCACCCATGTCCAGGAAGCTCAGAGAGTCCCAGGCAAGATGAACCCAAGGAGAAACACACTGAGACACATAGTAATCAAACTGACAAAAATTAAGGACAAAGAAAATTTATTAAAAGCAACAAGGGAAAAAATGACAAATAACATACAAGGGAACTCCCATAAGGTTAACAGCTGATTTCTCAGAAGAAACTCTACAAGCCAGAAGGGAGTGGCATGATATATTTAAAGTGATGAAAGGGAAGAACCTACAACCAAGATTACTCTACCCGGCAAGGATCTCATTCAGATTCGATGGAGAAATCAAAAGCTTTATGTACAAGCAAAAGCTAAGAGAATTCAGCAGCACCAAATCTGCTCTACAGCAAATGCTAAAGGAACTTCTCTATGTGGGAAACACAAGAGAAGAAAAGGCTCTACAAAAACAAACCGAAAGCAATTAAGAAAATGGTAGTAGGAACATACATGTCGATCATTGCCTTAAATGTGAATGGATTAAATGCTCCAACCAAAAGACATAGTCTCACTGAATGGATACAAAATCAAGACCTATATATATATGCTATCTACAAGAGACCCACTTCAGACCTAGGGACACATACAGACTGAAAGTGAGGGGATGGAAAACGATATTCCATGCAAATGCAAATCAAAAAGAAAGCTGGAGTAGCAATACTCAGATAAAATAGCTTTAAAATAAAGAATGGTACAAGAGACAAGGAAGGACACTACATAATAATCAAGGGATCAATCCAAGAAGAAGAAATAAAAATTATAAATATATATGCACACAAAATAGGAGCACCTCAATACATAAGGCAAATGCTAACAGCTATAAAAGAGGAAATTGACAATAACACAATAATATTGGGGGTCTTAACACTTCACATACACCAGTGGACAGATCATACAGACAGAAAATTAATGAGGAAACACAAGCTGTAAATGACACAGTAGACCAGATAGATTTAATTGATATTTATAGGACATTCCATCCGAAAATAGCACATTACACTTTCTTCTCAAGTGCACACGGCACATTCTTCAGGATAGATCACATCTTGGGTCACAAATCAAGCCTCGGTAAATTTAAGAAAATTGAAATCATACCAAGCATCTCTTCCAACCACATGCTATGAGATTAGAAATAAATTACAGGGAAGAAAATGTAAAAAACAAAAACACATGAAGGCTAAAAAAATACATTACTAAGTAACCAAGAGATAACTGAAGAAATCAAAGAAGAACTCAAAAAATACCTAAAGACAAATGACAACAAAAACGCGATGATCCAAAACCTATGGGATGCAGCAAAAGCGGTTGTGAGAAGGAATTTTATAGCAATACAGTCTACCTCAAGAAACAAGATATATCTCAAATAAACAATCTAACCTTACACCTAAAGGAACTAGAGAAAAAAGAACAAACAAAACCCAAAGTTAGTAGAAGGAAAGAAATCATAAAGATCAGAGCAGAAATAAATGAAATAGAAACAGAAAAGCAATAGCAAAGATCAATAAAACTAAAAGATGATTCTTTGAGAAGATAAACAAAATTGATAAACTTTAGCCAGACTCTCAAGAAAGAGAGGGAGAGCACTCAAATAAATAAAATTAGAAATGAAAAAATAGAAGTTACAACAGACACCACAGAAATACAAAGCATCCTAAGAGACTTCTACAAGCAACTCTAGCCAATAAAGTGGACAACCTGGAAGAAATGGACAGTTCTTAGAAAGGTATAACCTTCCAAGACTGAACCAGGAAGAAATAGAAAATATGAACAGACCAATCACAAGTAATGAAATTGAAACTGTGGTTAAAAATCTTCCAACAATCAAAAGTCCAGGACCAGATGGCTTCACAGGGAATTCTATGAAACATTTAGAGAAGAGCTAACACCCATCCTTCTCAAACTCTTCCAAAAAATTGTAGGGGAAGGAACAGCCTCAAACTCATTCTATAAGGCCACTATCACCCTGATACCAAAACCAGGCAAACATACTACAAAAAAAGAAAATTACAGACCAATATCACTGATGACTATAGATGCAAGAATCCTCAACAACATACTAGCAAACAGAATCCAGCAGCACATTAAAAGGATCATACACCATGGTTAAGTGGGATTTATCTCAGGGATGCAAGGATTCTTCAATATATGCAAACTAATCAATGTGATACAACATATTAACAAATTGAAGGATAAAAACCATACGATAATCTCAATAGATTCAGAAAAAGCTTTTGAGAAAATTCAGCACCCATTTATGATAAAAACTCCAGAAAGTGGGCCTAGAGGAAACCTACCACAACATAATAAAGGCTATATACGACAAACCCACAGCAAGCATCATTCTCAACGGTGACAAACTGAAAGCGTTTCCTCTAAGATCAGGAACAAGGCAAGGATGTCCATGGCAATCAGAGAAGAAAAAGAAATAAAGGGAATACAAGTTGGAAAAGAAGAAGTAAAACCATTACTGTTTGCGGATGACATGATACTATACATAGATAATCCTAAAGATGCCACCAGAAAACTACTAGAGCTTATCAATGAATTTGGTAAAGTTGCAAGATACAAAATTAATATACAGAAATCTCTTGCATTCCTATATACTAATGATGAAAAATCTGAAAGAGAAATTAAGGAAACACTCCCATTTACCATTGAAACAAAAATAATAAAATATCTAGGAATAAACCTACCTAAGGAGGTAAAAGACATATACTCAGAAAACTATAAGACATTGATGAAAGAAATCAAAGATGACACAAACAGATCAAGAGATATACCATGTTCTTGGATTGGATGAATTAATATTGTGAAAATGACTATACTACCCAAAGCAATCTACAGATTCAATGCAATCCCTATGAAATTATCAGGGGCAGTTCTTACAGAACTAGAACAAAAAATCTTAAAGTTTGTATGGAGACACAAGAGACCCCTAGTAGCAAAGCAATCTTGAGGGAAAAAAAATGGAGCTGGAGGAATCAGACTCCCTGACTTCAGACTCTTACTACAAGGCTACAGTAATCAAGACAATATGGTACTGGAACAAAAACAGAAATGTAGATCAATGGAACAGGATAGAAAGCCCAGAGATAAACCCATGTACCTATGGTCAACTAATCTATGGCAAAGGAGGCAAGGATATACAATGGAGAAAAGACAGTCTCTTCAGTAAGTGGTGCTGGGAAAACTGGTCAACTACATGTAAAAGAATGAAATTAGAACACTCCCTTACACCATACACAAAAATAAACTCAAAATGGATTGAAGACCTAAATGTAAGACCAGACACTACCAGACTCTTAGAGGAAAACATAGAAAGAACACTCTTTGACATAAATCACAGCAATATCTTTTTATCCACCTCCTAGAGTAATGGGAATAAAAACAAAACTAAACAAATGGGATCTAATGAAACTCTAAACCTTTTGCACAGCAAAGGAGACTATAAACAAAGCAAAAAAGACAACCCTCCGAATGGGAGAAAATATTTGCCAACGAATCAACGGACAAAGGATTAATCTCCAAACTATATAAACAGCACATGCAGCTCAATATTAAAAAAAACAAACAAACCAATCAGAAAATGGGCAGAAGACCTAGATAGGCATTTCTCCAAAGAAGACATACAGATGGCCAAGAGGCACATGAAAAGCTGCTCAACATCATTAATTATTAGAGAAATGCAAATGAACACTACAATGAGGTATCACCTCACCCCGGTTAGAATGGGCATCATCAGAAAATCTACAAACCACAAATGCTGGAGAGGGTGTGGAGAAAAGGTAACCCTCCTACACAGTTGGTGGGAATGTAAATTGATACAGCTACTCTGGAGAACATTATGGAGGGTTTTTAAAAAACTAAAAATAGAACTGTCATATGACCCAGCAATCCCACGACTGGGCATATACACAGAGAAAACCACAATTCAAAAAGACACATGTACCCCAATGTTCATTGCAGCACTATTTTCAATAACCAGGTCATGGAAGCAACCTAAATGCCCATCAAAAGACAAATGGATAAAGAAGATGTGCTACATATATAAAATGAAATATTACTCAGCCATAAAAGGGACGAAATTGGTCATTTGCAGAGACGTGGATGTACCTAGAGACTGTCCTACAGAGTGAACTAAGTCAGAGAAAAACACATATCGTATATTAACGCATATATGTGGAATCTAGAAAAATGGTACAGATGAACCAGTTTTCAAGGCAGAAATAGAGACACTGATGTAGAGAACAAAAGTATGGACAGAAATGGGGGAAAGTGAGGTGCGGCTTGGTGGTGGTGGGATGAATGGGGAGATTGGAATTGGCATACATACATTATAATATGTATAAAATAGATAACTAATAAGAGCCTGGTCTATAAAAATATTAAGAAAGTAATTCATTAGCTCCAAATTTTAAAAAATAAATATAATAAAATTAATTAGTATTTAAAAGAAGTTTCACATATAATGAGCTAGATGGATTGAAACAACAGGAAGTTTTAAATTTGTATTGAGAATAACACCTCCTTATAATCTGTCTGTTCTTTACACAATATGGGGTATTTTAGTTCTATGATAATTCCTAAGTATTCTGTGATGTAGGCAGGTCAGAGATTTTGATCTCAGGTAAATGACAATTCAGAGACCATAGATAACTTTTCAGAGCGAATTAATCAGCTGGGATTAAGGTCTTCCTTTCCCAATTAATTTTTTTTTCTGTATACTACATGGTATTACATATGCCTATCTTGAAGAACAATGCCTATACTCAGAAAGCCCAGAGCTGTCCAGTACTGAATGCTTATGTAATATTTATAGATAGCAAAGATCTGATCCATGTATACTGTGTTCTGGGTTTGTTCAGTCTAACCGGTATGCCAGTAGTGCTCACCTTTCATTGTTCAAGGTTCAATGATTTGGAAATGACTTCTCTTAAAGCAGGTATCATCATACTGTCCTGGATACTCTATCATTTGGGTATACTGCTGTTAGGCCCACAACTAGTAGACTTTAAATGTCTGGGACTGAAGGCCTATTCACGTAGACTTTGGATAATATTTCCTAGATAGTAACTGTTGTCTCATTCTCTTCTGTATGGTACTTTCTTTGTTTATAGTTATGGGCTTTCCTAAATTGGAAAGATTCCGTAAAAAGAGTGCTTAGTTTGTTTTCAGTGGTTTTAATGTCAACCACATTCCTCTCTAGTACTTGTGTTTTCGTAACATCAGGGGAAATTAAAATGTGATCTTTTTACACAAGAAAATATTGTTGCATTTGGCAGCAGCAATATTATATGAAAAGGTGAGATTTAGAGAGCCTGCAACTTTTTGCTCTGTGACCTTAAGATGAGTCTTATAATCTCTGTCTGTGAAGTATGACTAGTAATTACCTATCTCACCTGATTATTGTGGGTGTGTAAGAAGGCAGTGTATATGAAAGTGATGAAGATAGTTATGTTATGCTCATTACTATCTTAAAGTTACTAATTCCTACTGAGTATATTTCTCTATTCTTCTATCTCCAGCTAGTTATTTGTATGCAAAAATGAATGTTTTATTCCTAAGAATAAAAAGATCTTAAAAGTACCTGAAAGTCTAGAAAATTGAGCCAGAAATAATTTAAGAAATGGAGACTTTTTAATCAATACCTTCAACTTTTACAAGACACACACACACACACACACACACACACACACTCACCATTGCAATTTTGTCACATTCTTCTCTTTAATTTGGTTTGTATTCCTAAGTGTGCAGTGTGAAATCTGCAGAAGGTTTGATCATGCTAACTACAGAATTGTACAAACACAATGCCACTCAGATGAAAGAAAGAAGGGGACAGAAAAGAGAAATAGCATTATTTAGATCTGTTCTGTGCCATTTAGTAATTCAAAGAAAGCCAAAAGAAATCTGTACCATAGGCATTTCCCTGTTACTTAGAAGTAGAGACTGTGGAAGCTTATCAAGCTTAAGTAAGCAGACAAAGAGCACGCAGCTATTAAATTGTGGTTTCAGAATTCAAAGTAACTCACATCAGAGTGAATTCCAACCTTTTTATTTGCATGATGCATGATAAATCCTACTAACATTTTCTAATTTATTTAGCTTTTACCCACAGGCAGAGGCATTATCGAGTGTTAAATATGAAATGTGCAAAGTAATCCTTCTCCAGCTACTCCCCTTTCTTTTATGTCCTCCACAGGTCTCCAATTTCTTGCTTCCCTTTCTTTGAAAGCCCACTTATCTTGGCTTTCTTGATTAAAAGCCATTAACTTTTCTCTTGGTGATAATCTGAGCTGCAATTTGGTGGTACCTCCACTCCTGCCTGTGACCCATAGGATCTCCATATCCCTACTGGCCATTCTGACCACTTACTGACCATTGGGCCTCAGTAAGGAAAATCAGCCTAATTTCACCATGTAGTCATCTTTTGATTGTAGAAATCAGTGAACATATCAGACTTTTGTCCAGAACAAAGGGTTATTGTGGCAACTAAGTCCTTTATACTGAGTTGTAGATGGCTCCCTCTTGAGGGTTAACATCTGCTTTTTAAAAAAGGCTTTTTAAACAAGGTTCTACAGTATAGCACAGGGAACCATATTTAATATCCTGTAATAAGCCATAATGGAAAAGAATATGAAAAAGAAAATATATATGAATTTGTATGTGTGTATATGTGTGTATATATATCTGAATCATATATGTATGTGTGTGTGTTTATGTATATCTGAATCACTTTTCCATATACCAGAAACTAACACAACATTGTAAATCAACTCTACTTAAAAAAAAAAAAAAAAAAGCGTTTTAAATCCTTGCCTGGGACATTGAGTTATCTTTACAACCATTTTATACTATTAGATTTCTATTTTAATGTTGGATGGACTGGATAGTCACTACGGATTCTTATCGTTTGCAAGGTTGAGAGGCCTTATAGGTGTAACCCATTATCTCCCAGTCCACATTAGCCTGCAGGAGGCTCGACTGACTTTATTACAACTACACTTCAGATGGAAGGAGTAAAGACAATGAAAGGAAAAGGAAAGTACAATAAGCTGATTAACAGTGTATGTCTCTGCAGAGGGGGCTAAAGAAGAATCAGTTATGGGGACAGATTTTCATGACTGGCCCAAATTTAGGAAATAATCACCAGTCCTCCCTCTCATTAGACAAATAAAACTACAGAAACTCAAATGCCTTCTTAAATCACATAACATTGCTGGAAGGGGCGACTCCTTCCTCCCCCTTCCCTCCGCCTTTTTTCTTTTCCGTTCCCCTCCCCCTCCCTTCCCTGTCCCCGATGACCAGATCCTGAGGAGGCAGCTGCAGTGGCAAATGCTGAGTTCTCGGTGAAGGTATTTCATTTCTCCCATCCCCTTCCCTTCCCACCCCATCCATTAATATTATTCTTTTGAAGATTCTTCATTGTCAAGCTGCCAAAGTGAAGATTGAGATTGCAGAAGGTGGTACTTCTCTTTTCAGTGCTTCTTCTGGCGGAGGAGGAAGCCGGTGTGCACCTCAGCACTATCTCAAGACTGCTGGCAACAGTGAGTTCCTGGGGAAATCCCCAGGGCAAAAACGCGCAGAAATGGATTCCTGCAGGAAACACTAGACGAGGTGACAACTCCGTAGCAAACAACTATGCAAATGAAAAAGAACGACATGATGCAATCTTCAGGAAAGTAAGAGGCATACTAAGTAAGCTTACTCCTGAGAAGTTTGACAAGCTTTGCCTTGAGCTCCTCATTGTGGGTGTAGAGTCTAAACTCATCCTTAAAGGCATCATACTGCTGATTGTGGACAAAGCCCTAGAAGAGCCCAAGTATAGCTCACTGTATGCTCAGCTATGTCTGCGATTGGCAGAAGATGAACCAAACTTCGATGGCCCAGCAGCAGAGGGTCAACCAGGACAGAAGCAAAGCACAACATTCAGACGCCTCTGAATTTCCAAATTACAAGATGAATTTGAAAACCGAACCAGAAATGTTGATATCTATGATAAGCGTGAAAATCCCCTCCTCCCCGAGGAGGAGGAACAGAGAGCCATTGCTAAGATCAAGATGTTGGGGAACATCAGATTCGTTGGAGAACTTGGAAAGCTTGATCTTACTTATGAATCTATCCTTCCAAAACACTTTTGGAAAAAAAGAAGAGACTCCAACTCAAAGATATGGAAGAGGATTTGGAGTGCCTCTGTCAGATAATGAGGACAGTGGAACCTAGATTAGACCAAGAAAGAGCCAAGTCCTTAATGGATCAGTACTTTGCCCAAATGTGCTCCTTGATGTTAAGTAAGGAATTGCTGATGAGGATTCGTTTCCTGCTGCAGCATACCACAGAGTTGAAAGAACACCATTGGGTTCCTCGCAAGGCTTTTCTTGACAATGGACCAAAGATGATCAATCAAATCCATCAAGATGCGGTAAAAGATCTAGGAGTGTTTGTTCCTGCTCCTATGGCTCAAGGGATGAGAAGTGACTTCTTTCTGAAGGAACCGTTCATGCCACCCAGGATGACAATGGATAGGGACCCACTTGGAGGACTTGCTGATATGTTTGGACAAATGCCAGGTAGCAGAATTGGTACTGGTCCAGGAGTTATCCAGGATAGATTTTCACCCACTATGGGGTGTCGTCGTTCAAATCAACTCTTCAGTGGCCATGGGGGACACATCGTACCTCCCACACAATCACAGTTGGGGGAGATGGGAGGCAAGTTTATGAAAAGCCAGGGGCTAAGCCAGCTCTACCATAACCAGAGTCAGGGAATTTTATCCCAGCTGCAAGGACAGTTGAAGGATATGCCACCTCAGTTTCCTAAGAAAGGACAGCTTAATGCAGATGAGATTAGCCTGAGGCCTGCTCAGTCTTTCCTAATGAATAACAATCAAGTTCCAAAGCTTCAGCCCCAGAAAACTATGATTCCTTCTAGTGCACAACCACCACACACTCAAACACCACCTCTGAGACAGACACCTCAGCTTGGTCTCAAAACTAATCCACCACTTATTCAGGAAAACCCTGCCGAGACCAGTAAAAAGCCACCACCATCAAAGGAAGAACTGCTTAAACTAACCAAAACTGTTGTAGCCAAGTATCTGAATAGTGGAAATGCAAACGAAGCTATCAATGGTGTAAGAGAGATGAGGGCTTCTAAACACTTTCTCCCTGAGATATTAAGCAAAGTAATCATCCTGTCACTAGATAGAAGCGATAAAGAAAAAGCAAGTTCTTTGATCAGTTTACTCAAACAGGAAGGGATGGCCACAAGTGACAACTTCATGCAGTCTTTCCTGAGTGTATTGGACCAGTGCCTCAAACTGGAGATTGATATCCCCTTGGTGAAATCATATTTAGCACAGTTTGAAGCTCATGCTATCATTTCGGAGCTGGTGAGCATTTCAGAACTAGCTCAACCACTGGAAAGTGGCACCCATTTTCCTCTCTTCTTAGTTTGTCTTCAGAAATTAGCTAAATTATAAGATTGAGAGTGGTTAACAGAGCTTTTCCAACAAAGCAAGGTTAATATGCAGAAAATGCTCCCAGAAATTGATCAGAATAAGGACCACATGTTGGAGATCTTGGGAGGAAACGGACTGAGTTTCTTATTCCTACTCCTCAAATTGGAGAAGGCACTGTTAAAGCAAATAAAGTTGGATCATCCGCTCAAACCATATATAAGTGGATTAAAGATAACATCTCTCCCAAACTTCATGTAGGTAAAGGATTTGTGAACATCTTAGTGACCAGCTTCTTACAGTACATTTCTAGTGAAGTAAACCCACCCAGTGATGAAAGAGATTCTTCCTCTGCTCCTTCCAAAGAACAGAGCAGGAAAAACAACTGCTTCTTTCCTTCAAGCCAGTAATGCAGAAATTCCTTCATGATCACATTGATCTACAAGTCAGTGCCCTCTGTGCTCTTCAGGTGCACTGCTACAATAGCAACTTCCCAAAAGGCATGTTACTTTGCTTTTTTGTTCACTTCTATGACATGGAAATTATTGAAGAAGGTTTCTTGGCTTGGAAAGAAGATATAGCCCAAGAGTTCCCAGGGAAAGGCAAGGCTTTGTTCCAGGTGAATCAGTGACTAACCTGGCTAGAAACTGCTGAAGAAGAAAAACCAGAGGAAGAAGCTAATTAAAAGAATCAGCCAAAGCCTTAAATTGTGCAAAACATACCATTACTATGACGTAACTGCATTTGACCTAACCACTGCGAAAATTCATTCTGCTGTAATGTTTGCACAATATTTAAAGCAGAAGCGTGTCAGTTAGGATTTCCTTCTGCATAAGTTTTTTTTGCAGTGTAATGTCTTAATCATAGTCTACCATCAAATATTTTAGGAGTATCTTTAATGTTTAGATAGTATATTAGCAGCATGCAATAATTACATCATAAGTTCTCAAGCAGAGGCAGTCTATTGCAGGGACCTTCTTTGCTGCCAGTTATCATAGGTTGTTTTAAGTTAGAAAACTGAATAGCAGCACTGAGTACTGTAGAAATGCACTTTGCTTAGTAATACTTGGGTTGTTGCAATATTTACTTATCCATTTGGTTGTTACAGAAAAATTCTTAACTGTAATTGATGATTGCGTAATAGTATATTGCCAGTATTTCTACCTCTAGTAATGGGTTTTATGTGCTAGATTTTAATATCCTTGAGCCTGAGCAAGTGCACAAGTCTTTTTAAAAGAAACATGATTTACTTGCACAAAACTGATAAATTTTGAGAGATTGTAAGTGCCCTTGAAGTGGTCTTTGTGAGTGTGAAACTAATGGTGAGAATTTGAATTGGTCCCTTGTATTATAGTATTGAAATTAAGTCTACTTAATTTATGAAGTCATGTTCATGCCCTGATTTTATATACTTGTATCTATCAATAAGCATTGTGATACTTGAAAAAAAAATTGATGGAAGGGGAAATACTAAACTCTAGAAGTTATGGTTTACAGATGCGCAATGTTACTACCTAGACACATTCACCAAGCAGTCTCATGTGGGCCTTAATTAAAGCTTAATTCTGCATTTCTTCTAGTAATTATATGTGCAGGCTGCTGTTAAATGAAGAATACTCTTTATTTTCCTGGACCTCTTAAGAATATTACAATCCAAGGTTGGGACTACAAATTAATACTAAGAGGTTTAATTACTAGAGCATATGCTATGACATTTATATGAAATAATAGACTGAGCATAACAAAATTTTTAAAAGTAGCACTATCATATGCCAGACACCCTCCTCAATCTACTGTCTGCCTTAATCCTCACAAAATTAGATTTAGTCGTACTGCTATGACTGTTACCAAAAGCCAGACCCTATATAGAACTTACGATGTATTAGCCATTGTTCTAAGTACAGACACACACACACACACACACACACACACACACACACACACACACAAACGTGCATGAATGTATGAAGTTGTTTAATTCTTATAATCACTCTATGAGATAGGCATTTTTATCCCTGTTATATAGATGAGGAAATAAAGGGTCAGAGGCACTAAATAATGATTATTCAATAGGTATTAATTAAATGTCTCCTCTTGTTGGATATTATGTAAGCACAGGGGATATAAGGATTAATATGAAAGAAGTGTTCCTGGAGCCTTCAGTCTAGTGAGGAATACAGATTTTAAACTGATAGCACCAAGAGTCATTACTCATTAGCATAGAATTTCTATAATGAAGAATTTTATAAGAGAGTATATGATATAGAGGTAAAATCTGATCTCCAGAAAGGGAAGCTTTTCTCTAAGCCATAATAGCAGATTAGAACAGCTTCCCAGGGAAAGGCGGAGGGAGGAGAGTGAAAACAGTAAGGGTTTGAACTGCACTGTCCAATGAAGGACATGAAAAACGGCTAGTGTAAATTTAGGTGTGCTGTAAGTCCAGTATACACAAAAACTTCTACATGTTATTATAAAAATAAAAAGAAAATAAAATACCTTGTTCATACCTCCATTTTTATATAGACTACTTCTCAAATGTTAATGTTTTATATATATTGGGTTAAATAAAAAATTACTATCAAAATTAACTTCACCTGTCTAATTTACATTTTTAGTGTGGCTACTAGAAAATTTGTAATTACACGTCAGACTTGCTTTGTGGTTCATACTATGTATCTATTGGGCAGGATGACGTAGGGTTTCAGACCAAAACAAATGCCAGAAGCTTGGAGGACTCATTGGTGAGAAGCAGACCTGTGAGGCTGCAGTAGGTTAACTATGATGTGGCAAAATCTGAGGCTGGAGATAGAGGCAGGTTAAGGGCACACACCTAGGACTTTGGTGTCAGACACTAGGGTATTCTTGCTTCTTCATTCAACCAACAGCCAGGGTTCTCATCACTCTGAAAGCTCTGGGATACACAGATCCATGTTCCTGGAGTTTACATTCTTCAAATGAGCTGCTCAGAAAGAATGTACCAAAAACTGAAAATGAGAAAAATGATTCATCTCTGCCAATTCCCTGAATGAGCAAGATTTTTGGCCCAGGATGTGGCACTGGGAAAATAATATAGTTTACTTTCTTACTGGTTACCCTACCCTCTCTCTTCTTTTTACTACCCTTCCTCTGTGGTTAACCATGTTCTCTTTTTTCCTGTTTTTCTTTTTCCTAGTGGCAGTCTCCCATTAAGAAGATCCCTGGGGGTCCACTCTCATACCTCTTGTGCTAAACCCTACCACTTTCTGAAGGAGCTAATCCTATCTCAGTGCAATGTATATATTGTTCTAGGGCTTATTACATTCTTCTTTGAGTTTTAGTTGTATTCCCCCCCACCCCGGGATAAAGCAAGGTAATTTACTGAAGCAGAAGTGATACTAAATGACTGTTACAGTTACTGCCGTAACTAACTGAATAAATAAAAAGAGAAAAGGAAACACCAAAGAAATACAATCAAAAATTTTTGTAACATGTATAATATTGGTCATCTTGTATTTATAAGCACCAAAATCTATTTTAAAAGAGAGTGTGTGCACATGGCGTGTGCATGCATGTGTGTGTGTATGAGACCCTCATCGTGTGTGTGTCTGTCTGTGTAAGACCATCATCTAGGCCAGAGGTGAGATGTCATTGTGGACAGCTGTACTTTTCTCTCTCATTCACAGTAACTAAAGTGTGTTTGTTGTATTTTAAAGAAAATTTCTGTTGGAATCCCCCTCTCTGAGTACATGGTAGCTAAAGTGACCTGTGTCATTTTTATTGATATGTGTCTACTATTTTAATGGAAGCCTAGTTAAAGATTAACTAGCTAATCTTTATGATGATAGAATTTATTTGCTTTGAATTTTCATAAGATTTATTGCGGGGCTTCCTATTGCTCTCCTACAAGAGATTTGGATGGTCCTTTCACCCACCCTCTCTCTCCTGTTCTCAGTTTTTTGCTTATTAAAAGAATATTTAATGGCTGTAATTCTACCACATACCCTGAACATGGCCCTGAGACTGTAAAATTCAATCTACCCAGGAAGAAAGTATGTAAACATAAGCTGTAGCTGCCATAGCTCTGTTGAAGAAGCATGGATGTGGTTTACAGGTGATAAAAAGCATAATCCATGAAAGAGGTATTGTTTCAGATGATTCTTGACAAAAACTTGCCTTTAAAATGATGGAAAGAAATCCCAGATAGAAAAAAATGGAACAGCAAAATTTTAGGATAGTGACAAAAAGTCACATTCCAGAAAGCACAAGTAGTTTGGGGTAGCTGGAATGTAGGCTATAAGGACATTAGCATATTGGAAATTAAGTTGGAGAAATGGGCAGAGGTTCAGTTAATGTCATGTTAAATAATTTAGGCTTTATCCTGTAGACAGAAAGACACTAAAGACATTTTTCAACAAAATGGTATGTAAGTAGCTTTGTGTTTGAGAAAGAACATCCTTGCAGTAATATAGAGGTTACTTCCTATGTGTGCTACCTTGTTCATTTATATTTAAAAATTCTGAAAGAATGAAACCTCCTGTTTCAGTTTCTTTCTTCCCAAGGAACTCAGTGTAGTCCTCAGCAAATAATAGGAACTTATGCATCTTTATTGAAAAGAAGTGAATATTATTGGAGCATGTTTCTTTAAGTAGAACATAAGTTTTGGCACAACACAAACCTAAGTTAACAGCCTAATTCTACTTCTTACTAGTTGTGTATCATTATTGAGCCTCAGTTTCTTCATCTGTCAGAATGGGAATGAAAATATCAAGTACAAATATTACTGAGAAATTTGCCTGGTGCCTAGACATTCCTCAGTCAGATTGTGTGTTTATACCTTGGTGTATACAACGACTGTCGTGTATTCTTAAATTATTCCTCTCCCAGAGTGTATCTTCAAAACAAACTGAATGAAATGATGTTAGATTAGATCGCCATAAAAACAAAGCAACCAACTACTACTGAAAAGAATTTATTTTAAACTTTATTAGTACAATATGTCAGCTACAGAAAAGAAAGAGAAGATTTTAATGAAACCACTACTTTAAATTCTAAACAACACAAACCAAAAGTTTAGAGCAAGAATCAAAGCCTAGCTACACATTGGGTCTTAAGCACATTCTAACTGACCCTGAACAAAAATCCAAATTCTATTCTGCACAGATGGCAGAAAGCAATATTCCTGTGCTGCCAAAAATATGTGTGGGCTGAGAGAAGCACTAGATGACTTATTAAAATTGTTCTTGGACTTCCCTGGTGGCGCAGTGGTTGAGAGTCCGCCTGCCAATGCAGGGGACAGGGGTTCGTGCCCCAGTCCGGGAAGATCCCACGTGCCACAGAGCGGCTGGGCCCGTGAGCCATGGCCGCTGAGCCTGCGCGTCCAGAGCCTGTGCTCCGCAACGGGAGAGGCCACAACAGTGAGAGGCCCGCGTACCGCAAAAAAAAAAAAAATTGTTGTTTTAGCATCACCTTTGATGAGAGCTTCAAGACATTTCAAACTAAATGAAAAACTCAATGACCTATAGAATGCAAAATGAATATAGGATGCTGTTGCTTTGACGGGAAATATTCCCAATGTGGAATAAGATTTCAAATTGGAGTACTGTGTAGAGACAAAAACACCAACTGAAACTGCTAACAAAGTTTATAGTCTGAGCTGGGGAGATAAAAGGGTGGAAAGTCTTCCAAATAGTTGCATTTAGCATTGGGTGCAGCCCAGTTTTCATTCCAAGTTCTTCCTTGGGAATGTACAGTTACTCCTGGGGAAGTCTCCATCAAAATTTTCTCAACACACATTTAGCTCCGGCTAAATCCAGATTTACTGCCCTCTGGGACCTAGTTCCTCTGGTTTGCCAATCCAAGTGATGCTTTTTCAACCCTTGTATTGGCTGAATTATTTTAAAAGGTTTAAATGATAGTTTGAAGTTCCTTTTTTTTTAAAATTAGCTCACTGTGCCTGTGGACCAACTGGCAGTGAATGCTGCTGCTGTTAATTTAAATAAATAAAAATCAGAGGTCAGGCAGATTTTCAAATGTTCTATGTGAAGCAAAGAACAACATGCATCCCCCAACTTCTTTTCTTTCTTGTCTTTTTCTTTAAAATGTTCAACTTCAATGGAAAATTCAATCAGCATATCTCTGATTCCTTTATACTTAACACATCAGAATGTTTTTTAAATGCTAGTTGATATCAAAGATACATTATGAAGATTTGTGTAGGTAGTTTCCAGCCTTTGGTTTTAGAAAGAGAAAAGTTGTATTTTTGTTAAATGAATCTAAAAAGGTTGATTTTGGTGCTACGCTTGAACTCCACAAATGATAACTCCACAAATGATAACCTCCAATCTCAGGAAAATATATTTCTCCATAGACATTGTTATAATATGCAGTTTTATGAGGCATAATATCCTCATGCACACTCTCCTTTGTCATAAAAGTAAAAGGGTAACAAGTGGGTGTTTGAAAAGGGTAAAATTATTGAAACAGTAGAAATGACTCTGGGCATAAAAATAATTGTTGAAAAAATAAGTGTTTAACTTGGATGGTTTTAGCATTTGTGGCAATTAATGCTTATGTATATCCATGAATTAAGAATCTATACACATTAAGGGTTGGGATGGACAGGAACAGATAGAGACCAGAAAGTTTTGTTTGAAATGCCGTTATTAAGGTCAGTTAATCTCCCTGTAACAGTAATATATGTTTAGGTATGCCCAAGTAACAAAGAACCCCTCAAATCTCAGTTATTAGCTTTAGTTGTGGGGATTAAAATAAGGGTCCTATTCATTGTGGCAATTCAGGGATCCAGGCTGAAAGACATTTTATCTAAGTGTACTTCTACATTAAACACAGCGGTACAAAGGCAATCTGATGAATTGTGGCCTCCCTCTTTAAATTTTCATCCAGGAGTGACATATCACTTCATCTCTCATTTCTTAGGAAAAAAACAAGTCACATTCCCACACCTAATTTCAAAGAGAATAGGAAAACTCAATCCAACACTTGCCTAGACTGCTAAGAGCCTGAAGTATTTGGTCAATTCCACTTAGGTCTACTGCTCTAACCAAAGAAGCCAGGAATGCAAGACCCAGAGAGTGTGTCACCAACATTCTTAGAAGCCACCTCAAATCAAAATTTAGGAAGCTATTTCACATCAAAAAGAACAGGGTTGAAGCCATTAAAGTGAGAGTGAAATATGAAACAGTTGAAACAAGATGGAAGGAGATTGGTGAATTTTGGTGACTGTCTTACATAGAGAGGGATCTTCTTTAACTCTAAAATAGTCCTAACTCATTGTATTAAGATTAGTCTGTGTATCTTAAAAGTACAAGGTCAAAGCTGGTAACAAATCTGAGAGACTGTGCATCACCAACAAACTCTTCTCTCTTAGTATTTGATAGTTGTATTTGTGCCATTCAATGGATTGAATTTAATTCACTATATGACTGTGCTTTAACAACTTTAAAAACAACAAAACCTTTTCCTTTCTAACCTATATGGTGTGCAGTTGCTAAAACTTGACTACAGAGATGATGAAGTCAAGTCTTTTTCTCCTTGGATTGAGGTATTCCCATAAGAACCTTTGTTTTCCAGATGTATTTTCCCATTTTGAAGATTCTTCTATATCTAAAACCTTCATTCTTCTTTTGGCACATTTGAAGCCCATTTGTGCTCTTTAATAAGCCACAGTGGAAAGATTCTAGCGTTCAGGGTCAAACAACAGGAATTTGAGTGCCAGCTATGCAGTTTTAACTATGAGTCACCCTAGCATTGCCTTAGTTTTATCATCTACACAATGAGGATAATGTTACTTATTTTGCATTGTTTTATAAACATAAAATACTATTTTTAAAAACATGGCTTAAAATTCAAAAGGTAATAGACATGGATTAAATATTTATTTCCTGGACAAACTTTAATGGCGATATTATTTTAAGGGAGGCTGTATACCATAGTATTTAAAGTAGAAATAAACTACCTTTGTTTAAAATTTGTATGGAAAAACAAAAGACCCTGAATAGCCAAGACAATCTTGAGAAAGAAGAACAGAGCTGGAGGAATAACAGTCCCTGGCTTCAGACTATATTATAAAGATACAGTAATCAAAACAGTTTGGTACTGGCACAAAAACAGACACATAATTCAGTGGAACAGAATAGAGAGCCCAGAAATATACCCACACACTTATGGTCAATTAATCTATGGACAGATGAGGCAAGAATATACAATAGAGAAAAGACAGTCTCTTCAATAAATGATGCTGGGAAAACGGGATGGCTACATGTAAAAGACTGAAATTAGAACATTCTCTAACACCATATACAAAAATAAACTCAAAATGGATTAAAGATATAAGTAAGATAAAGATAAAGTAAAGATATAAATGTAAGACCAGATACCATAAAAATCCTAGAGGGAAACAGGTGGAACACTCTTTGACATATTGACATTGCTAAATCATAGCAGTATTTTTTTGGATCCATCTCCTAAAACAAAGGAAATAAAAGCAAAAATAAACAAATGGGACCTAATTAAACTTAAAAGCTTTTGCACAGCAAAGGAAACCATTGACAAAATGAAAAGACAACCTACTAAATTGGAGAAAATATTTGCAAATGATATGACTGATCAGGGGTTAATATCCAACATATATAAACAGATCACACAACTCAAAATAAAAAAAAAAAAAAAAAACAACCCAATTAAAAAATGGGCAGAACCGAATAGGCATTTTTCCAAAAAGGAAATGCAGATGGCTAACAGGCATATGAAGAGATGTTCAACATCATCAGGAAAATGCAAATCAGAACCACAATGAGATATCACCTCACACCTGTCATGATGGCTAGCATCAAAAAGAACACAAATAACAAATGTTGGCGAGAATGTGGAGAAAAGGGAATCCTCATACACTGTTGATTAGACTGTAAATTGGTGCAGCCACTGTTAAAAACAGTATGGAGCGTTCTCAAAGAACTAAAAATAGAACTCTTTGATATATATATATGAAAAAAACAGCAATTCCACTCCTTGGTATATACCTGAAAAAACCAAGAACACTAATTTGAAAAGTTCCATGCACCCTGATGTTCATAGCAACATTATTTACAATTCCCAAGATATGGAAGCAACCTAAGTGTCCATCAGCAGATGAATAGATAAAGAAGATGTGATTGAGATACATATATATATATGGCAAATTGCCATGTGTTCAGGGTAGGAAGAGTGATTAATTCAGGATGGAGGCATCAGGAAAGGTTCACAAATGCATTCCATCATCATTTGTGTGGTGTGGTTATATATATATCACAATGGAATACCACTCAACTTAAAAAAGATGGAAATTTTGCCATTAGCACCACATGAATGGACTTGCAGGGCATTATGCTAAGTGAAACAAGTCAGAGAAAGACAAATACTGTATGATATCACTGATATGTGGAATCTTAATAAAATACAACAAACTAGTGAATATAACAGAACAAGGAAACTCACCAATACAGAGAACAAAGTAGTGGTTACCAGTGGGGAGAGGGAAGGGCGAGGGGCAATATGGGGTAGGGTAGAAAGATATAAACTATTAGGTATATAATAAGCTACAGGGATATACTGCACAACACAGGGAATATAGAAAATATTGTATAATATCTATAAATGGAGTATAACCTTTAAAAATTGTGACTCACTATATTGTACACATGTAACTTATATAATATTGTATATCAACTTGTATATTTAAATTAAAAAATTAAAATAAAAACCAAACCTACATCAACCACTGTGTAACCTTTGGCAAGTCATCTTTGAGATGACTTGAGATACATCTTTCCCATCAGTTAAATTGGAATGATGATAAGAATGCCAACTTTATGGTATTGATGTAAAATTAAAGGCAGTAATCTCCCAAAAATTAGCTTTATGCCTGGCAGACAGTGAGTACTTAAAACATGTTAGGTATTATTACGGAGTTCAACATGTGAAAATGCTTTGTAAGCTATCATATGATGCAAATGTTAGTTAGAACATCATTATTCTTATTAGTGTCATATTTCATTTTCTTGAAAGGAATCATAATAACACTATCATGCTCCATAGATTACTGATAGTTACTCAAATTAATGTGCCCAAATGATAATAACTTTGTCATTGATACACTAACTGTTCGAGAAGGAAAGAAACTGTCAGTGGTTTTCAGTGTATTTTTGGAAGTGGAAATATTTTTGCTTTTCCCCAAATGAACCAAATAGAAAAATCTTTAAAAAAAAATTAAATCTGAAATTGTATGTGGTGGGTTGGTTTTGGAATAATGCCTTAGTCCTTTCTGTTTTTAACAGTTTATTATTTATACTCTATATCATATTCTTTATTCTTACCTTTGTTTTCCTGAATCACTTATATGCTGATTAATATAAACCATGTTTTAACTCAAATGAGTTAATAGATCTGAGAAATTATACAATTTGACTATTTTAATATCAAATTAAAGACTAACCTTAAAACAGAAATCTTGAAGACATACAGAGCCTGTTCTGTTTCTCTATCTCTTGGTCTGCCTGTTTCTCTCAGTTACTTCCTTACTCACAACTATAGACACATATGCTTTCCCTTTTCACAAAAAAGCTGGTCCTATCAGCAATAATATTAAAAAAGATTGAACATTCCATACATTTTATCAAATATGAATAATCTATTATGTTTGAAGAAGTCACATTTTAATTTTAAATAATTCATACCAATTAAATACACAGCACTTCAGACTGAAAACCAGGGGTAGGCTTGCAGATAAGGATTCTAGCCTGGAATATCTTACAGTTCGGTAGGAAAGATAGGCAAGAATACAACTAAGTTTAAAAGAAGCCAGTGCAGTACGCATTCCAAATGGGGTTTGAAGCAAATTGCCATGTGTTCAGGGTAGGAAGAGTGATTAATTCAGGATGGAGGCATCAGGAAAGGTTCACAAATGCATTCCATCATCATTTGTGTGGTGTGGGTTGGGGAGCACAGGATCATTTTAGGTTCTTTATTTTTGACTTCCAACCAGGCTCTAATGAATTTCCAAGGGACCCTCCCCTTGGATCAGCTCTTCCCTCCAAAGAACCACGTCCATCCCCACCTCCCAACCTTTTAATCGTTCATGCATTGATCGCTGAGAAAGCTTTTGTCAAATGATGAGTAGTTACTCATTTCCCTACATTTCCTGGGTACTGGGTATTTCAAGTGACATTTTCTGTACGTGAGGGATTTAAATCAAGACACAAACCATATTTTTGAAAAGTGGCTATCTTTTGTTTCTTTGTTTTACATTCAAACCATTTCTCTGGGCAGTATTTGTTCCATTGTTTCATTAATGTGTGGACAAAAGTTTTAATGATCTAATCAAATCAATGTGTCATTTATCAGAAAGAAGGAACATGTGTGTGTGTGTGTGTGTGTAAGCACAATGTTTTGTACTGTCAGGTTTGTAGGGGAGGTAGATATGCAAACAATGAAATAAATAACCTACAGCAAAGCAAAATATGAATTGAGCTCAGATAAAAAAGGGACGTCTACAACTATTTGGGGTGAGATTTTTTCTTCTCTCCCCTGCCCCATCCTACCCCAGACATGGAGAACACTTTAAACCTGTAGACTATAGAGTTTGTAAACAAGCAATGTTCATTCAAAGCCTATTGTTTAAATAAAAGTTGTCATGTCTGCTCTTATATTTTGCAACTGCTGGGAAGGCATTTGAATTCAGTTAGTCTTCAGAGAATCTAAATTTACATTGTTATAGTTGTAAATATACCAGAGTCCATTGGATGGTATATTTCCCTTTACACTTCCTAGTCAGCTGCCCCTTCATACGTCTTCTTCCTCTGGACACCCAGAAATGCCTAGGATCCTTTTCTTCCTCCTCCTCTGGATTTCCTCCCTTTCTCCCTTTAGGGCCTAGCTTTATTGTCCTACTTTGTACATGAGCTGGTAAGTTCCATTTCATGCCACTGCTACTTTGGTTGGAGATAGTGGAGCCTTCACCATGGAGTCTCTAAGACACTCTACTTCACTCCCTACACAGCATAAGTTCAACCAATTATTGTGCTTAGATGTTATCTTCCCAACCAAGAGTGAAAATGGAGGGATTCCAAAGGCTGGAGACAGAGAACTTCTATCTATCCTACCAGATTTGCATGCATTCTACAAGATATTGGAGATCCATGAAAATTATGTTTTCAGGAATTGTAATACCATGAGAAAAAGCTTATATTATAATATTAAATTTAAATAGCAGGATACAAAATTTGTGAACAAAGTAGAACACAAGAATTATAGAAACATTGGTCAAAGACAAAATAAGAAAGAAAAGAAATGAAAAAAAAAGGACAAGTAAAATACAAGATGCTATGAGTATTTGTTTGGTACTATGGCACTATGGTAAAAACTATGGGTGCCTTTTTTTCTGCCTTTTTTTTCTTTCTGTATCTCTCTCTCTCTCTGATATTCATTAATCACAATGCCTATATAAGTAATAGCATTATTGAAGAAACACAATCTGTTAACAATATACACTCTTCATTTTATAAGCAAATGCATACATTAATTAATGGTGCATTAAGAATACATAACTCTTTCTGGTTTCATCAGATTGACATGTGATAACACTATTTGTTTTAAATGCTTCTTAGTTTTTTTTAACACATGTGAAACATACACACACTAGAGCTTCCTTCTAAGTGATAATTACAGAAGAAAGTCAACTTGCATTGTATGAATTGTATAAAAATAGATTGCTGAGAAGGTTAAAACATTAACCAGGTATTATCAGTACAGTGCTGATTAATTATTTCTACTTTGGGGAGTAAAATCACTATGTCAACCTGTAAAGGAAGGAGAATAACGATTTGAGGAGTGATTTAAAACATGACTCATGTAGTAGAAGGCAAGAATTCCTTCTGTTTTCTTTCTTAAATTCATCTCCCGGGCTTCCCTGGTGGCGCAGTGGTTGAGAGTCCGCCTGCCGATGCAGGGGACGCGGGTTCGTGCCCCGGTCCGGGAAGATCCCACGTGCTGCGGAGCTGCTGGGCCCGTGAGCCATGGCCACTGAGCCTCCGCGTCCGGAGCCTGTGCTCCGCAACGGGAGAGGCCACACAGTGAGAGGCCCGCGTACAGCAAAAAAAAAAAAAAAAATTCATCTCCCTCCAGTGCCACAATACTTCTGACTCGAAAGGCTTAAAAATCTTCTTTATAAAGGTAAGAAGGGGAGAAAAATCCTTCTACAGAATTGTACTTTCCAAGTTTTCATTTGCGCGATGCTTTCCTTCCCCTTGATGTTATGTATTGAGAACAACTGAATTATGACCTTGGCTTCCAGTCAGATCCTGTTGAGTCACAGAAGATAAATTGATGAGCAGTGCTAAAGTTAAGGCTCATAATTCAGTTGTCCAAAGTACATCCTGCAAAAGCAGTTTGTATAAGCAATAAAAAATGGGGGAAAACTGCTAGGAATGGTCCCTTTTCCATTTTGTTTTGGTTCTTGGAGAGAGTTTTGCCCAGTAAATGTGTTTTGCATTCTTCAAATTTAATGCCTTTTGAGCCAAATCTAGAAAATGACTGGATTTCCAAATTTGATGGTTTATTATCTATAGAAAAATTCATGTTTCTTAAAAAAAGTAAAGGATGCTTTCATGCAGTAACACAGCAATATCAGGCCCAGAATTTGTGCAGGGAATTCTGACTTCTCCCCTGTATATGTCATTCACCCATAAAATCTTAAATTTATGCAACTCCATGCATTGAATATATTTTATATGCAGGATTAAATGATATGTTTAATGTGTGTTTTATTGGCTAATCTATAAACTTCAACATCTTTAGTGTTCACTTTTGTGTCTCATGTTAAGCAGAGGGCCTAGCATATAGTCTAAGCACATAATCAATACCCAGTAATTTGACTATTAACTACAATACTCCATAAGTATTATTTATAGAGTTTCTACTATGTATCGGGCACTGTGATTGTCATATAGGAACAACAACAGCAGCAAAAACAAACAATTAGCTTTTATTGAATTGTTAATATGTGCTGAGAATTATGTCAGGTACTTCATACTCGTTTAATTTCCAAAATAAGTTTAAAAGATCGGGGTCATCACTTTTTATATTTTACAGATAAAGATGTTGAGGGTAAGGCAGGTTAAATAATTTTCCTAAATTGCAGAGCTAAAAGGTAGAATTAGAATCTTACACAACACTGACTTGGCATGCATCACCTTATTCAGTCATTACAGTAAGTACACAGGTAGATATTATTACACACTTATTTCTCAGATGATAAAGCTGAAACTAACAGAATCTAAGGAAAATGCTTTTTTTAAAAAAAAAAAAAATAGAAGAGGTGAAGAAAAATATTGAACCCAGTTTTGAATGCCTTTAAGGTTAATGCTCTTCCCCTGAGAAGCAGGTTCTTTGGTGGTTTTAAGTGGATTTTAGAGATTGAACCCTCACTCAAGAAGCTAAGGACTGTGAAGAGGTTAAGAGATATACAGAAATGACACAAAGCAGGAAGTGACAAATACTATGAAAGAAATGTGGACAGATAACAACATCTTATGGGAGTTTTAAGAAAGGAGGCGGAATCATGAAGAGCTTCACAAAAGAAGTAGCATTCAAATTTTCCTTGAAGCACAGGTGGATCTAGGCATAAAAGGATATAAATGCAATAAGCCATGGATCCAAAACGTTGGGTTGGAGCATATGCTTTGTAAAGGAGAGAGAAGATAGGTACACTGTATAGTGCTAAGGATTTCAGTACTACAATCCCTCAGAAAGTTTTTTTTTTTTTAAAGAAACTGTTCATACAGATCGTAATATATGATGTACAACAAATCAACTTTCTTCAAGTCCTTTCTGTACATAATTTTTAAAAGATGAAACAAACTGACATTAATTGAATAACTACTCTGTGGAGGATCCTGTAATAGGAATAGGGGTGAGGGGAGAGGGGGAGGTCCACCAAAAACGCTGGCAGAGCGGCTAACCTAGAGGGGACTAATGAGACTGTAATCAGTTGGAGAACGAACCTTCAGCCAGAACAAAATAAAAAGCTAAGCGGCCCATACAAAAATTGAATTTACAACTGGCCTCATTTAGTGCCCTGTTCTAGCTAATTGGGCCGTATGTTAACACACTGGGCATGCAGCAATGTTGGAAGATAAATGAAAAAGCGCTCCTCTTCCAACTCCACTATCATGGATGTATGGAGTACCAGATGGTGGCACGTTATAAATGGAATGAGTCATTCTGGAGGCACATCTGAAGTACCAATAAATATGGGGTTCACATAAACAGAAGTTTATCTACAAGCACCTTCTCTAAACAGAGGTGGAGAAAAGAGTCAACAGTGATTTTGGACAGAGCACTGGACTGAGAATCTGGAGACTGAAGGTTTAATACTGCTGACCACATTTGAACCTACTCCTCCCTGTCTTTGGAGTTCACTTCCCCCAGAATTTTGTAAGACTGACTCCTTCTCAGATTTTATTTATCATCTCAGTTATCTGTCCTCAGACAGCTTTCCCTGACTAAAAGGCTTAAAGTAGATCTTCCTTCATATTCTCGACCTCACTACTGTATTGATTTCCTCCAAATATGTGAATTTTTTAATTTACTTGTTCATTATGGTCCACCTACACTAGAATCTAAGCTCCATGAGGACAGGGATTTTTTTCCTGTCTTGTTTACCAGTATATCCCCAATGTCTAAAATAATACCTGGTTCATGGTAAATGCTCAATAAATATTTCTGAGTAATGAAATTGTGGCTTTGCCCTATACTATCTGACTTAAGACAAAACATTTGGTCTGATATAGTGCTGTCGTTATTATTAGTGAGTATAAAAAATAGCAACCCTGTATGCTGTTATAAAGATCAAAACTGTCAAATCATGTGAAGACCCTTCAAACTTTGTATGGGATAATAGAACATGAGTTTGCCATTTTCATTAAAAGAGAACAGTCATGGGAGGATAAAGCTTAACGGCCAAAAGGAGATACCAAGTGTCTTTTTAAATAAGGTGGTAGGAGATTGTGTGTCCTTATCCAATTCTGTTTTCTATTCTGTTTCAATTTCTGTCATTTGTGAGGTCCCTCGTACTCTAGAACATGATGAATTACTGATGATACAGCAGATTTTTTTCTTAACACCTTTATTAGAGTATAATTGCTTTACAATGGTGTGTCAGTTTCTGCTCTATAACAAAGTGAATCAGTTATACATATACATATGTCCCCAGATCTCTTCCCTCTTGCATCTCCCTTCCTCCTACCCTCCCTATCCCACCCCTCTAGGTGGTCACAGAGCGCCGAGCTGATCTCCCTGTGCTCTGTGACTGCTTCCCACTAGTTATCTATTTTACATTTGGTAGTGTATATATGTCCATGCCACTCTCTCATTTTGTCCCAGCTTACCCTTCCCCTCCTCTTATCCTCAAGTCCATTCTCTAGTAGGTCTGCATCTTTATTCCCATCTTGCCCCTAGGTTATTCTGACCATTTTCTTTTTTTTTCTTTTTATCTTTTTTTTAGGTTCCATATATATATGTTAGCATATGGTATTTGTTTTTCTCTTTCTGACTTACTTCACTCTGTATGACAGTCTCTAGGTCCATCCACCTCACTACAAATAACTCAGTTTTGTTCCTTTTTCTGGCTGAGTAATATTCCATTGTGTATATGTGCCACGTCTTCTTTATCCATTCATCTGTTGATGGACACTTAGGTTGCTTCCGTGCCCTGGCTATTGTAAATAGAGCTGCAGTGAACATTTTGTTACATGACTCTTTTTGAATTATGGTTTTCTCAGGGTATATGCCCAGTAGTGGGATTGCTGGGTCGTATGGTAGTTCTATTTTTGGTTTTTTAAGGAGCCTCCATACTGTTCTCCATAGTGGCTGTATCAATTTACATTCCCACCAACAGTGCAAGAGGGTTCTCTTTTCTCCACACCCTCTCCAGCGTTTATTGTTTGTAGATTTTTAGATGATGGCCGTTCTGACCGGTGTGAGATGATCTTTCATTGTAGTTTTGATTTGCATTTCTCTAATGATTAATGATGTTGAGCATTCTTTCCTGTGTTTGTTGGCAGTTGGTATATCTTCTTTGGAGAAATGTCTGTTTAGGTCTTCTGCCCATTTTTGGATTGGGTTGTTTGTTTTTATTGAGCTGCATGAGCTGCTTGTAAATTTTGGAGATTAATCATTTGTCAGTTGCTTCATTTGCAAATATTTTCTCCCATTCTGAGGGTTGTCTTTTGGTCTTGTTTATGGTTTCCTTTGCTGTGCAAAAGCTTTAAAGTTTCATTAGGTCCCATTTGTTTATTTGTGTTTTTATTTCCATTTCTCTAGGAGGTGGGTCAAAAAGGATCTTACTGTGATTTATGTCATAGAGTGTTCTGCCTATGTTTTCCTCTAAGAGTTTGATAGTTTCTGGCCTTACATTTAGGTCTTTAATCCATTTTGAGCTTATTTTTGTGTATGGTGTTAGGGAGTGATCTATTCTCATACTTTTACATGTACCTGTCCAGTTTTCCCAGCACCACTTATTGAAGAGGCTGTCCTTTCTCCACTGTACATTCCTGCCTCCTTTATCAATGATAAGGTGACCATATGTGTGTGGGTTTATCTCTGGGCTTTCTATCCTGTTCTGTTGATCTATATTTCTGTTTTGGTGCCAGTACCATACTGTCTTGATTACTGTAGCTTTGTAATATAGACTGAAGTCAGGGAGCCTGATTCCTCTAGCTCCGTGTTCTTTCTCAACATTGCTTTTGCTATTCGGGGTCTTTTGTGTTTCCATACAAATTGTGAAATTTTTTGTTCTAGTTCTGTGAAAAATGCCAGTGGTAGTTTGATAGGGATTGCATTGAATCTGTAGATTGCTTTGGGTAGTAGACTCATTTTCACAATGTTGATTCTTCCAATCCAAGAACATGGTATATCTCTCCATCTATTTGTAACATCTTTAATTTCTTTCATCAGTGTCTTAAAATTTTCTGCATGCAGGTCTTTTGTCTCCTTATGTAGGTTTATTCCTAGATATTTTATTCTTTTTGTTGCAATGGTAAATGGGAGTGTTTCCTTAATTTCACTTTCAGATTTTTCATCATTAGTGTATAGGAATGCCAGAGATTTCTGTGCATCAGTTTTGTATCCTGCTACTTTACCAAATTCATTGATTAGCTCTAGTAGTTTTCTGGTAGCATCTTTAGGATTCTCTATGTATAGTATCATGTCATCTGCAAACGGTGACAGCTTTACTTCTTCTTTTCCAATTTGGATTCCTTTTACTTCTTTTTCTTCTCTGATTGCTGTGGCTAAAACTTCCAAAACCATGTTGAATAATAGTGGTGAGAGTGGGCAACCTTGTCTTGTTCCTGATCTTAGTGGTAATGGTTTCAGTTTTTCACCACTGAGGACGATGTTGGCTGTGGGTTTCTCATCTATGGCCTTTATTATGTTGAGGAAAGTTCCCTCTATGCCTACTTTCTGGAGGGTTTTTATCATAAATGGGTGTTGAATTTTGTCAAAAGTGGCAGAGGCCAGCGGGATGTTGCACCAGCCCGAGGCCTGCCGTGCGTTCTCCCTGGGAAGTTGTCCCTGGATCACAGGACCCAGGCAATGGCTGTGGCTGCACAGGCTCCAGGGAGGGGCGGTATGGAGAGCGATCTATGCTTGCACATAGGCTTCTTGGTGGTGGCAGCAGCAGCCTTAGTATCTCATGCCCGTCTCTGGGATCTGCGCTGATAGCCGAGGCTCGCACCCATCTCTGGAGCGCCTTTAAGCTGCGCTCTTATTCCCCTCTCCTTGTGCACCAGGAAACAAAGAGGGAAGAAAAAGTCTCTTGTCTCTTCAGCAACTCCAGAATTTTTCCCGGACTCCCTCCAGGCTAGCCGTGGTGCACTAACCCCCTGCAGGCAGTGTTCACGCCGCCAACCCCAGTCCTCTCCCTGCGCTCCCACCGAAGCCCCCGAGCCTCAGCTCCCAGCCCCGCCCACCCCGGCGGGTGAGCAGAGAAACCTCTCAGGCTGGTGAGTGCTGGTTGGCAGCAATCCTCTGTGCGGTAATCTCTCTGCTTTGCCCTCTGCACCCCTGTTGCTGCGCTCTCCTCTGTGACTCTGAAGCTTCCCCCCGACCCACCCCCCGTTTCCACCAGTGAAGGGGCTTCCCAGTGTGTGGAAAATTTTCCTCCTTCAGAACTCCCTCTCAGAGGTGCAGGTCCTGTCCCTATTCTTTTGTCTCTGTTTTTTCTTTTGCCCTACCCATGTAGTTGGGGATTATCTTGCATTTTGGGAAGTCTGAGGTCTTGTGCCAGCGTTCAGTAGGTGTTCTGTAGGAGTTGTTCCACATGTAAATGTATTTCTGATGTATTTATGGGGAGGAAGGTGATCTCAGCATCTTACTCTTCCGCCATCTTGAAGCTCCTCCCGATACAGCAGATTTTAACAACCATTTATGGCTGTGTTTAACAGATTGACATTTCCCTATTTCCCATTTCTCAGGTCATATTTAAGATGCCAACACAGAAAATATGTGTGTGTGTGCGCCTTTATACTCATTTTCCTACTCATTGAGAACTGCCACAGTAGTCAATATTAAAAAATAAAGTGGCAAAAACTTACTGTACGGCCAGCACAGGGCCAATCCTTACGTTTGACAGAATGAATTTGCCATTCCAGGGGCATACAACCTAGATAAGAATGTAAGTTAACTGTTTGAAAAAACAGTGCATATTGCTCTCCTACAGTAGCTTTATTCTGAAATAATAAAGATTAAATTGTCTAGCATAGAAAAGGAAGGAAATAGCATATAAGCAAAAAAATTCTTATCTTGTATATAGTTTGCTTGATAATAAGACTAGGAAGACAGAGGCCAAAACTAGAGAGCAGGGAATTATCTCAGGCAAAATAACAAGGAAATTGGACAGAGGTTGCCTTTCTAAATAACATATAAGAGACACCAAATTCCAAGCATGGAAAATATGAGGAACATCATTTATAGGAAAGGCAGTGGTGTAAAATTCCAGGAACAAATGGAGGAAAGAAGTAAACCATCATTGTTTGAGCACATATGCTCGGCAAAAAAAGAATTTTATGTTATATTTTATCTTCTGGAAACCTTGCACTGGAGGTATCATTTGTAGTGGTTTACAGAAGAGCAAACTGTGGTTTACATAGTTTCACTTGTTTGTCCAAAGCCACACTATTACTATGTTAAACAGCCACTTTTGAATCTTAGGGGATATAGGGAGTTTAGAATACTTGTGTAAAAACAGGGTTTACTTACGTTCATATAACTTTTGTAGACTTATAGCCCAGCATCTTTGTGTAAACGCTTGCCTGTCTAAAACTGCACCAAACTGAGTCTGATGTCTGAAATTTTTATGGTACTGCAGTAAATTTGAAGAGTCAACTTCGAAAGGAGATTGCAAAACCTTTACTATGACTAGCCCATATGGTAGCTTGTTTCACAGGAAAAGCTCAAGAAAAGCACATTGAAAATCCTACTTTATGCAGTGAGTTTCCCAGAGATAAAGTGCTATAGTTGTGGTGCAAGTTTCTTTCTATTTATCTGGGTCTGTATCTTAAAAATCTAATTTGAAAGAAAAGTTTGTGATTAGGCACATTTATTTGGCTCTTTTAATAATAGCAGTTTAACTTTGAAAATTTTATAGAATTGATAATGATAAAAAAATTAGGTAAAATGACAAACCAGGGTAAAAAATAAGATTGTAAGATTTTTTGTATTTTTATGCCTTACAAGTAATAATGTTTTTGTTTTATAGACTCTCATGCAGCATTGTTTGTTGGTGTTTATTTAATAAATATATACATATTCTGCATGTAGCAGAACTTGTGCTAGATGGCAAGGATTTAAAGATGCATATGGAAGTCTCTGTCCTTATGGAGCTCATAGTCCAGTGAATAAGACAGAAATAAATAATAATTTCAATTTAGTATATTAAAAACCGCAGTGATTTTGGACAAAGGCTGACCACTTTTGACTGATGGCTTCAAAGAAGACATACTATGAAATGTCTTCCCTTGGTTGAAGAAAACAAAGAGGTCCCTTTGCCAAAGCAAGGTGGGGTAGACCACTCATGAAAAGAGAGCAGTTCTGTGTGGTTGCAGCTTTACCCATCTGCCTTGGAGTAAAGAAACCAGATTGAGAAGTAGTTCAGCTACCAATACTGAAGGGCCACAGATGCCATGCCACTGAATTTGAACCATTGTCTCATCTGTAATTGGAGCTCACAGTCACTTCCTTTTAGAATTAGCCTGGATAATCTAAAGCCCTGTCACGGATCCAGGGAAAACAAGCTGAAGCAAATGTAATACAGGATTGAATATTTCAGTCAGGAGAAAATAACATGACAGCGTTAAGCAGTGTGTGGTTGAACAGAAAGTATTAGCAATGATTATATATCAGTCTGAACCTTAGGCTTATAAGACAGCAGGTGCAGATAAATCTGATTTTTATCGCCTATGACATTTTCAAACAATGAAGTATGACTTTTTGAAATTTTTAACATCTTTCAGTACTTGCAGTCATGGTGTCAATGGTTTATAGGAAGCTTTTGCATGCCAATGCTCTAGACTTCAGGGAGTCACTCACTGTCTACAGTCTCGAAAAAAACCTTAGGGTTCTAGGGTTTTCACCTCGATGACTGTATATATAAATTTCCATTAATTGTGCCCAAAATGAGACAGATAAACAGGCAGGCATAAACAACCCTCCATTTCTTCTTTCTTTTTGCTATTCTCCCTTCATTCTTCTTTCCCTCCTTTCTTTCCTTCCTTCAATAAACATTTTTTGAGAACCTACCCAGTGACTAACATGGCTGTCATGAGTAACTAAAACACAGTCTCTGTTCTCAGTGAGGTTACACCCTGGGGAAGGTGTGATGGAGTACAAGACCCAGATAATAAATATACAATTAATCAAATGATGATAAATAAGTAGGATGCACTGAAAAGATCTATGTTATGGCCGTTTCCAAATACAGTGACCAACCTGTTCTGGTTTGCCCCAGACTCTCCTGCTTTTAGGGACTGAAATTCACACGTCCCAGCAGTGCCCCCAGTCCCAGATAAACTGAGTCAATTGGTCACTACAAGTTCCATGAGCACATTGCCTTGTGAATATTGAGCATCACCTGTGAATAAAGAGGGAGACTTTAAAAGGATATTTTCAGTTTAAGCCTTAACTGTATTTACTCAGGATACAGTTCTGTCTAAGCAACCAGTAGGGAGGGTTTGTCAGGTGTTTTTTCTTTTTTTATGCAAGCTACCAAAAAGTCTGCTGGGAAATAACTTTTCCAGAGGTCAAAAATAATTTAGTCACAACATTACGTTCATGGATAGCAGGGCAGTTATAGATGTAAGAGATGAGAGTGTCTGCTAAGACTGATCTGTAGTCTTATCTCTGTATGTCTCAGAAGGAACATCTCCATGACTCCTTAGGGAAGCATAGGTGAGATCAGCTCTGGAGACAGAAGTATTTGGTAAAGTGGTGGAGAGGAGAGGTGAGGTAAATTTAAGGTATCTAGAGTAATGGGACAAAGGGTCAGGAAAAAATGAATAAATCTTGTTATAATATTTACTGCTATGCTGATATATACAAGAATGCATTGATTAGAATAATGTAGTTAGTAATTGTTCAGAATTTACTTATCCAGCAATTTTAATGACCAATAAACAAAATGATTTACTTACTCATTTTTTAAAAAACAGCATTAAAAGAGTTAATTTAGGATACAGAGGTAAAGGATACCTAAATGTGCTAAGAATTTACTAAATGCTGGGTCTTACGCCAGATAATTTGCATAATTTGTCTTCTAAATCCTCAACAGATTCAATAAAAAAATACATTGTTTTCCCCATTTCACAGATCAGTAGACTGAGTGTTAAGAACATGGGTTGACTTGGCCAAAGATCACACAATTAGTGAATGCCTCTACAGAATTTCAGTAGAAAAACTGGAATAACAGTGATGCTATGAAAATTGTGCTAGTGGGTATGAACCAAATACTCTGAAAACATTGGAAAAAGGGTGGCTAATTTTGCATGCAGTCCTCCAGAAAGGCTTCATAATACATCTTCAGAATCCATGTTGGGGAATGCTGCCTTCAGGCACCACTTTATGATAGCTGAGGGTAATCACTGATGAAAATAACAATGATCCTGAGTCAACAAAAATTGATAAGCACTTTTTTATTAGTGTAAAAGCTTTAGGATAATTTTATGTAAAAATTTAATGAAAAACCTAACAAATTTTAAGCTCATCATGGGCACTAGAGATGCATATCAGTTTGAGAGCTTTCCTTTAACCTGCTGAATTTTTTAGTTTTCAAGGGCAAGCAACCAAAAAAGGAATAAAGGAGAAATCAAAAGGGATAAAGCAATACTTAATATTCAACGATCCTTAGGAAAGTCGCCATCTGGTTGGTGAAAGGAGATCTGGGGTTTTATTCTGACTTTTTCACCAACTAACTTTAGTCTTTAGGCTATTCCTTTAGCCATTGTGGATTTCAGGATACATATATTAATACCTGTTCTCACTTCATAATTCAGTATTTCTTTTTAAGACCAAATGAGAAAACATATATGTTTGAAAATTAAAGATTACAGCAGATGACAAATAGTTCATGTTACTTAAATAATAAAATACTAATATCTAATAAAATAAAATATATAATTAATGGTTTAATTTTTATATTTTATAACTCCATTAGAATTCAATAAAATATCTTAATTTATTATAATTTAATATTGTTACTGCTTTTTCTCTACTATTAGAAACTGAGATGATCCATGGTCTGCCTGCCTGGAATTAAAATTTAAAACAAACAAATAAACAAACAAAAACTAGACACTGTTGAACCCCTAAAAGATTTCTACTAATTATATATAGTAATTATAACTTAAGTATATATAAATTATGTATGTATAAAGCACATTCCATATGCCAGACACAGGGCTTTGTTCTTTCCAAAACTTATCTCTCCTGATTTTGCATTAGCAATATGACAGATTTAGTATTGGTTCCATTTTATACAAGTGGAAACTAAGACTCAGAGACATACCTGAGCTACATATGTATATGGGCTACATATTCTTTAGTCTCTAAAGCAGTGCTCTCTACCTTAAATGCCTGCTATGTTAAGTCCTGTGTAGATCAGGCTAGTTTATAAGGCTATAGGGAGAAGACCGTGAGGCTCCTCAGAGAGCCTGCTGCTGTCCCCAGGCTTACTTAGTCTTTTTTATGTCTTTGGTGTGTTTTGGTATGATTCATTATCATCTTCATCTGACACATGTATGTTCAGTCTGGAGCTGGAATGGGCCAGGACTTCCTGGTTGCTTTTGTGACTTTTGCTTAGAAGTAGTGTAATCTGGACTGTCTTGCATCTGTATTTCCAACTTGATTGAAATATTTTGTACCCAGGAATTTGATTTTACATTTCTTTGCCCCACCCCCTAATACCTAAAATAGTTCTATGTAAAACTAGACTATAAATGTCTGTTGGTTGTTTTTATAACTGCAATGCTAAAAATAAAGGGTAAAAGGGGGAAAAAAAAGAAAACCTTTTGAATTCTCTCCCCTTGAAAATGCTCTTGCCTCAAGGATGATCTGAGGAATCAAGGAGCTACCACATGCCCACTGTCACCCCAAATGGAAGTCAAATCTTCAAAGCCTACCCAGTATTTAAGCCCTGGCAGAAATAGTAAACCAATTTTCTTTGGAAGCAGGATTGTGCATGTTTATTTTGTGATCTAATAAAAAGCTGACATAGCGGTCATTAGCTTCCCAGAGTGGGCTCCGTTTAATATGCAAAACACACAGAAATTAACATAGTAATTATGTTAGAACTAACAGGATATAAACATTTTAAATGGATTTAACACATTAAATAATTTCATGTCTTATGTGGCCCTGGTGTCTTTCACAGATGGTCACAACATTTCCTAATTTGTTCTACAGGTAGTGTAAATTAATGTGATTTTCTTTGACTCATTCTTTTTTAATGTGGCCAAATAGCTTTATTTTTACTTAAAATCATAGCTACTCTGCTTAATGTGTTTTTGGTTCCTTTAGCAAAGAAGATCTATGTTTTTTTTTTCGAACTGGTGGCTTTCTTTGCATCCAAATTTGAATGTTGGGGAAAAAGAAAGGAAGTTAGTAAAAATATGTCCATTTGGTATGTCAGATAGCACAAATGTTAATGTCACTAATACTACTCAACTAGAAATCATTTATTCCTTTGAATAGCAGTCATTTTTAAGACACAAACTATTCACAATGTACCCTACTAACTGCTGACAGTAAAGGATGAATAGTATGTATAATGTCTTCAATCTTTAAAGTCTATAGGGATTGCTAAATAAAACTTAAAAAGTGAATATTTTTTCATCTTCTTAATATTCCAGCAAAGCAATATAAACAATATTCTGTAGGAGTTCAAGGAAATAAACTATCGTTACTACCAGTTAAATAGTAATAGACTTTAATAAAAGGAATAATTGCTTCTTGGAAAATGCCTGATTCTAGATCTATGAAGGCAATATAAAGGATGATACAAGAGCATCTCTTTATACAAAAAATCAAAGACATAGTCAAAGTCTACCACAGTCATATCAAAACTAAAGGATTTAGGAGTCCGACTGAAGAGGTCTCATTAGTCAAAGAGAAGATATTCTAACCATTGATAGGAATAATAACTGCAGTGGATTAAAATTCATAAGGTATGATTTAAGCAGTCATTATTATGAAAACAAAACAAAACAAAAATTGTCAGTTCTGATCACCTTTGGAGAATGCTAGAACTTACTCTTTCATAAACTGGTAACAGGAAAAAAATTAAGCATTATCCTGACCTTATTATGCACCCCGTATCTCAGACTAACCAAAGAATCAATGAGGGAAGCTTCCCCTAATATTCCAGCTTAAAAACAGAGACAAAAAACAAAACCAGAAGGATTAATAGAACTAGAAAGTCACCATTTTGCAACCCTTAATGATTTTGTGGACATGGAAAATGTTCCATGGAAAATGTTCGTGGATGGCTGCCATCATCACTAAAAGAGGGAAATGACAAAAGAACACACCATCTTCTATGAATTTGTTTTTAAAAATAAAAAGGATAAATAAAATAAGAACACCAAAAGAACAACAAAAACCTTGATACAAATTCATGGTTCTCAACCAGGTGTAATTCTGTCCTTAGCTAACTTTTGGGAAAACAACAACAAAAACCTTGATACAAATTCATGATTCTCAACCAGGTGTAATTCTGTCCTTAGGTGACATTTGGCAAAATCTGGAGGCATTTTTTTTTAATTGTTACAGTTGGGGAAGTGCTAAGTGGCGTCTGGAGGACAGAGCCCAGGAATGCTGCTAAACGTCATACAATGCAGAGGAAGTCTCCTGCAACGAAAAATTATCCAAATGACTTAATAAAAAATGTCAACAGTGCTGAGGTTGAAAAACCCTGATATAAACATATGTTTGCAGAAAATACAAAATACAGAGTATTGTGTTAAATAGTACAATATGCATGCACTCAGTAAAATCTGAACTGAGGAAAACTCTGCAGGGATAAAGACATGTCTCTTCAAAAAATAAATTGCAAAGAGATAAAGAGAAGAAAAGAAAGAGATGTACATACAGACAGAAAGACAGAGAACAGAGGTATCTATAGATTAATAAGATTTGAGACTTATCACCCAATCCTAATATATAGCCATAAAACCATACTTAAGAGAATACAATATTAATGGGGTACATTGGGATTTTTGTAACATGACTAGAAATTTGAATTGCTAACAAATTATTATTTAATGTATGATATTATGAATGTTTAAAATATTTGTCTCTATATTGTAGAGGTGATGCAGAAATTTTTAAAGATAAAATATATCTGGAAATTTCCTCAAAATAATCCAGAAATGGGAGAAACATATTGAGTGGAAACATACATGAAACAAAATGATCTCTGAGTTCATAATTGTTGATGCTGGATGATGGTTACCTAGGGGATCTTTAAACTATGTAGTGTTTGAAATTCCTCTAAGGATATTTTTTAAGAGTTATCAAAATAAAGAGTTTATATCCCACCATTTCTAAAGTAGTACAAATCTCAAAAAGAATTCATCTATTAATTTGTTAACTTATTTATTCATAGATTATTTTGATCTGGTTTACTAGATGAAAATACTGACTTTTGAGTCAAACACCCTTGGATTTTAATTCAGTTCTGCCAATTAATAACTGTATGACATTGGTGTGCAATTATCTCATTCCTGTCATCATCATTTTACTCATTTCCAAAATGTAGGATCACAATATCTAATATTAATTACTGTTATATTAGAGATTATAAGTGAAAAGTGCCTAGCACTATGCTTGGTATAGAATAGTTATGAAATGAGTAGTTGCTGTTATCACTACAAACTTCAAGAAGGAAAACAGTCAATGTACTACCTTTAAAGAAAAATGTTTTGTTAAAATGGTTTATCTTCAGAGTATCCTTCACTAAGGAAGTAGATTTTGGATTGGTAAAATTGCTCTGTGAATGAAAAATAAAAATTAGAAATATATTTTAGTTTCATGCAGCTATACTTCCTAAGCCTGAATTTCCTTTGTAGTTTTCAGTGATCTGGTTTAACTTGGTTAAGCTGACTGTTTACGACTTATGCTGACCTTAAAATCCCTCAACTGTCTTCAGAGTGACTAATTATTGATTTTGTGTAAGGACTATTTAATTAAATAGATACCAGGAAGAGATAGCATTTCTGTATAGAGAGAAATGGCTGAAGGTGATTACTAAATGTTTTCCTTGTGGAATCTTGATAAAGTCATTAATTTATATTTTCTTCTTTAGGACATGCTCCTAAAGGCTCCTCATTCGCCTCCTTTTCTGACATTGTCACACCATTGGGATGGTGCCTGTTTATTTGAGATGTCTGACATTTCTCAAAAATTTGGCTTGACACGTGTACTAATAAATCTCAATTATTGAAAGATTAATAGTGCATTGGGAAAGGTCATGTATGAGAGAATGATGTATGTTTTGATATTTGAAACTTATTTAGGTGGTTAAAATAAATTAACCTGACCATTATCTGCTGGTATATACTACCATGGTCAACTCAGACAGTAATCAACAGTGCAAATACTGTAATACATATATGCTTCGATTACGAGCATTAAGTGTTTTTATTTCATTGGCAAATTTTTGTTGAATGTTTACTAAGTTCCAAGCACAGTGCTAGGGTCTAGGGATGTTCTGGTCAATAAAATATGGTGAGTGGCTTCTCTTAGATTGCACAGCCAAGTGGAAAGTTTGATAAGCATACACTTGGAGAGCAGAATGTGTAAGTAGTAGGAAGGAAGCAATCTTAGGCAGAGTACTGACCCAGAGAAAGAACATACCATGGTACTGATGCTGTAAGTATAGCATCAGAATTATACCAGAATTAACCCCTAGGCTGGTATCTAAGAATTGACATTTACTAGCCTGGTTAAGAGAAATGAATAGGGGTAGGGATGGGAAGGATGACTCCAGGCATTAGGATTCATGTGTTGAAAGGGAGAGAGTCAAGAGGGAAAATTACACACTATTACTGATGTACTATTTTTGCCCCTCCAATTCATTGCTTGATGAGGCTAAGTGGATTTGTGTTTTTCATGGTCACACCTTATAATGTAAATTAAAAAGAAAATTCAAGTGCTTCCAGATTGTTCAAATTGTCTTCTCTCAACTCATGGATGTAATAGTTCAATCAGGAGGTATGTGATGGCCTTAAAATTAGAAGATGGGAGTTCAAAACATGACTTTACACTCATGACTTTGTAAAAATCTTATCACTAGGAGTTCTAGAACAGTGAACATATTAAATTATCTCCTACTTCATAAGATCTTAATTAAAAATTCATTGGGTCAAATGTGATATTGACTAGCACATTTTTAGAGGTAGACTAAGTATTTTGGGTATTTTTGTGGCAGCTTTAATGAGATATAATTCATGTACCATGAAATTCACTCAATAAAAGTATACAATTAGTGTGTTTACAAAGCTGTACAATCACGACCACTGTCTGATTCCAGAATATTTCATCACCCCAAAATTAACCCCACGCATGCCCATTAGCAGTCACTCCTTATACCCCCTTCGTCTTTCCCCTAGCAATCACTTATATATTTTCTGTCTATATGGATTTGCATATTCTGGATAGTTTATAAAAATGAAATCATAAAATGTGTGGTCTGTTACATCTGGCTTCCTTTACTTTAGCATAATGTTTTTAAGCTTCATCCATGTTGTACAATAAATCAGTACTTTATTCCTTTGTATGGCTGAATAATATTATCTTGTATGGATATATATACATGTATATATATATACATATATATGTATATATATATGTATATATATATACATGTATATATATATATATACATATATATATATTTTGTTTATCTGTTTGTCAATTTATGGACATTTGGATTGTTTTTCTTTTTGGCTGTTGTAAATAATGCTGCCATGAATATTCATGCACAAGTTTTTTGTGTGAACATTTGCATTAGATTTTCGTAAGTATATAACTAGAAGTGGAATTGCTAGGCCATACAGTAACTCTCTCTTTAACTATTTGAGGAGCTGCCAGACTGTTTTGCAGAGTGTCTGAACTATTTTACAATTCTACCATCAAGGATGTTCCAGTTTTTCCACATCCTTGCAACACTTGCGATTGTCTTTTCATTTTAGCCATCTTGTCAGTGTGTGCTAGCACCTCATTTTGGTCTTGATATACATTTCCCTAATGACTAATGATACTGAGCAACTTTTTATGTACTTATTAGCCAATTGTATACTCTCTTTGAGAGCTTAGGTTTTAAAGGCAATTTTGAATTTAAGTACTTATTGGTTAAATTACATCTTCACATATTGAATTAGATTGCCATGATAATATTTTTATAAAAATATAATTTATTAATGAATATTCTTCATCATCTGCCCTATGTTTGTTGTGACCTGACATTTATATAAGAACAATAACATTAGTAATAATGTTAAGATAATGAAGAGTAAGAACAAAAAAATTACTCAACCAAAATAACAACAGTAAGACATCCTGCTTGTTAAGCACCTACTGTGTGTCAGGCATTCTCTGTATCATATTCTGAACATCTTCTGGTCCTCTGGAACCATGTGTTTTAACATTTCACAACATTTACATGTTATGGGCAATGTTTCAGATACGGTATAAGGAGAAATTATTACTTGAAGATAGTGAGGAAATCATATTTGCATATAATACAGAATCCAGTAGATTTTATAAATGGAGTTTTCCTTCTTTAACAGTAATGAGAATGTTCGTGCTTTAATTATGCTTTATTAAGTTTGGCTGGGATGGCAGTACTGTGTAGTATTGGGAAGGAAAAAAAAGTTCTTGGCCCTTAAAATTTTTTCCCTTTAATCAAAGTCTAGCACATATGCCCTTAGAGATGTAGGAATTTTAGAAAATAATCAGATAAATATAGGGTCACATTCATCCATTGTTATTGTGCTTAAAAAATGTATTTTATTAAACAAACTGTGGCAAATTATAGCAATGGAATAACAAAGAATATTAATTTTTGTTCACAAAAACTATTATTATGTATTCAGTATGTGCCAAGGATCTGTACTGAGTGCTTGGGATATATCAGTTAAAAATTAAAATAATAATATAGATATGTACATATTTACATGGTAAAATGCATAAAATATCTTGTGAATGAAAGAATATATTATAATATGTCATACGTGTATTATTTTTGATACATAGTTAGATATGAAGCTTATATTGAATGCACCAAGATATAAATAACAGTGATCCATAATCACTGTTATGATTAACAGTGTTATGGTTTAACAGTGATTATGGATCACTCTTATCCATTATGGCTGAATTTTATTTTTCTCATCTATATTTTCCATTTTTTTAATTATTGAAAATAGATTGTATAAAATATAATTATAAAAATAGGTTTAAATTTAGATAGATTTAAATATGAGGATATTAAATGCTTCCTCATCTAACAAAAATAAAGACCATATTATTTGGATGACAGTGATAATGTAAACATTAAATGGCATGTAAATTAAGTAAAATTTATCTAATACACTTTGTGATGGGTAAAGTATTTAAGTGCGTGCTCACATATAATTATTACTATAATTCTGTAAGAAGAGATTATTGTTCCAAATATACAAAAAAATATTTTAAAGAGTTCTTAGCCAAAGTTCCCATGTTAGGTTTTCATGCAAACCCTAGCTTTTCTTCTTCAAAGTCTTTTATTAAACTCTCTTTAGAGCACATCAGAAATAAACTCTGGGGTCTAATAATTCTTAGAGCACAAACTGTGAAGCACATATATTGTTGGTTGACCTATAGTTTTATAACTTGTATTTTCCATAATTTAGTAACACATATTGTTACAAGGTAGATAGAGTGTCTCAGTAATCAAAACCAGAGACTTTTCACCTGAGTCCTTTCATGCCCTTACCTGGTTCTTCCAAGAATAAAGGCTGTCAACTACCTGAGCTCGGATGAGGTATTTTGCCATTTCAAGCAACTGACATATTTTAGACATTATTTCTCTGAAACCTACGATAAGGCTTGAAAGGAGACTCTCCCTCTGCTCTCTTTTAAATAGAAGGTAAAAGCAAGAGAGCATTTTACTCTCCACAAACAGTGATACAAACTTAGGGAGACAATCATGTCTCAAGTCCAGACTCCCGTTTTTCATTTGTTTTATTTTGTTTTTGTTGTCACAAAGCAAAGTGAGGCATTTCTTTACTGAGGTCTTCAGTTGCCATCTTCTGTTAAATTTCTATTGCCTTCCTTATTCTTCTATTTCTGCGCTCAGTTTAGAAATAAAGTGTCCTCAGTTTGATTTTTCAACCCATTGAAATGGTTGGAAATTGAAGAGTGTTATACTTTTATCTTCTATCATTCACATGTTTAAAGCCCCACCAGTACTCTGATGTAATTTGTTCCATATGGATATTTCATCATATGATGTACATAATCTGTTTTCACAACTAATTTTTTTCCTTTAATAGATTCAGTATTTTCTCCCTGTGTGTGAACGATAAAAGTATTTACTTTGATCACATTGCTACAGTTGGAAGAGCTTCCATAAGGAACCTCTCCAGGAAGCTCATTATTAATAACTTATGAATGTTTCAGCCTGACTCTCAGACTCTCCAATTCCAATGTCTGCTTTTTCACTGATACAATGGTGAAAGCCAATTACTCCTTACTCTAGATCATTTTTACTTCTTGATGGGAACTACCTACTTCAATCAAAACATAATCATACTTTTACATAAGACTCATTCATTCCCACATCCATAACTGCTCAAAATTTCTTTCCTATAGTAGAGTCTTCCCCCAGTCCTCTTGGACCCATTCATCCCCTATACAATTTTCAAAGTTTCTTTTAATTCTTTCTCTGCCAAGTTACTTTTGATCATAGAGATACTGTCCTTCCTGTGATTTATTAGTTTCATGGTTTCTTATATCTTTAATCAGACATAATATTTTCACTATATAGTAACCAGAGTGATCTTTTAAAACTGTAAATCAGATCAGGTAACATTCTTACTTATATCCTTCAATGGCTGCCCACTGCATTGAGAAAAAAAGCTAAGCTTCTCATCACAGCCTAAAGGAGACTTTCAAATCTTCTCATACTGAGGTCTCCATCTTTACCTCATTTCATCTCTGCAACTCTCAGTACATTCCAGCCACAATTACTCTATCAATTATCTCTTCCTGCATAAAATCAATAGCTTAAAATAACAGACATTTATTATTTCAAAGCTTCTGAGGGTCAGGACTCAAGGCAAAGCTTAGCTGAGTGCTCTGCTTTGGGATCCCTCGTGAGCCTGCAATCAAGGTTAGCTAAAGCTGGGATCTCATCTGAAAGCTCAACTAAGGAGGGATCTGCTTCAAAGATTACATGGCTGTTGTCAGGGTTCAGTTCCTTGCAGCCTGTTGGATTAAAGGGTTTATTCCCTTGCTGGCTGTTGGCCAGTGACCATCCTCAGTTCCTGTCTGACTGTTTATTGCCCTCTGTTGATTGCCATGTGGGGCTCCCCAATATGACCTCTTGCTTTATCAAAGTCAGCAAGGGTGAGAATCAATAATGAGAATCTGCCAGAAAGACAGAAGTTACAATTTTATAGAATATAATCACTAAAAATATTTACATCCCATTATATTTTCTGTATTCTGTTCATAGAAGCAAACCATAGCTTCCACCAACACTCAAAAGGAAAGGCTTACACAAGGGCATAAATACCACACAGCGACATCTTTGGGGGCTCTTTGTCCACCACACTTATCTTCAATCTCATCCTTGAATAATGCAAATTTAGTTGACTTCAGACTTCCCTCTGTTTCAAATGTCCTTTTACTGGCTCTCTGCATAAGTGGCTCCGTTTTACTTCTCATTTCAAATGCCATCTCTTTCGCTAGGTCTTGGCTTACCATCCTTAGGCATTATTACGGGTGCTTAATACATCGTCTGAATGAATACATGAAAGGCTGCCTCCACTTGGTGTAGCCCTGCATTCAGTAGGAAATGGGCTTTGGATATCCATTTCTGAGTAGCCCTACACAATTTTATTTTCCAACACATTTTATATCTGTTCTCAGATGATAGTGAAAAGTCCCAAGCAGGCAGCAACAATTGCCTTAATTTGTATTTAGAACAGGAAGTCAGGTTGACTCTAAATCTAATGGATAGTGCATGTCATTTGAATTCCTGCAAGTTGGAGTGTTTGAAATCCAGATTCCTCCATTACTAGATTAACATTTGTCTCCAGGGCTTAATAATGGCATGTGAACATTGTTCAAGAAATATACGTTGTATACAAAGAAAGAAAGAAGGAAGAAAGAGAAGATGGAAGTACATTTTCTGAGTCCTTTTCCTCATTTACTAAATGGGTTTAGCCACACACTCAGTGTATAGAAATATCGAGCATAGTAGAATGAGAAATAATAATTATTGTATTATACCAGTTTATAAAAGATAGAGGTAATGTCAATCCTTAGGCAGTAATAGTCCAATATCCTATACTCATATTCAGAGTGTATCATATTTGGGGAACCCAGTGTTAAACAAATTTGAACTGTTTTCCTTACTGGGGAAAATCTTTGATATGTGCATCATTGATTTCCCAGTGAGGTAGGAGTGCCTCTGGGGATTGAAACTGCATTTTACAAGAATCTTTTATCATAACGCTCCTTCATTGAGAATCTCACAGGACATTGAAAAATCCCCATTAAGGCACAATAATTGATCTCTATTATAGTAACGCTGACCATTAACACACAATTTAGTATTTTCTATGCTTATCATGTTAGTAAGTTTCTGGCCATTTGAAAGCTAAGTATTTTTTATTAGAACTAAACATCAGACTCTGTATTCTGCCCACTGTTACATCAACAGCAACAATGAGTCCCTTTTATAATGCTGGTGTCAGATAAGAAGACCCTCCATTTAGGCCAACATATCTTTCAACAAATGGGATTATATTTCAAGTTGTATGATTTAGCTTTTGGTATATTGGAAACTCTAAGATAAAAACTGTGTCATAATGGGATTCTTTTGTATTAGAGTATTTGTTTTTTGTTTAAAATACCATAAATTATTCTCTATCCCTCAGCCCCACTTTTTTCGTTTCATTGTGTTTCATGTATTAATGTTTTGCTTATTTGCTACTTCAAGCTCACTTCTTCAATTGTTCTGGTCAAATAACTCACTCCCTTTCACATTCCTCTAGGGTTTCTTACACCTCTCACAATGCCACTCCATCACACATACCCTCAAATAAGTACTTATCTTCGAACAATACATATAGCTTCTAATACATGTGGGGTGGGGGAGGATTTCACTCACTTTTAACATAGAGGAGTACATTCTTTATTTTTATTTCTCTATTATACATTCATATAAATATCTAGGACTAGGACTAGTCTAGATAGATTGGCTAGTTGAATCATTTTCACGTTGATTTCAGCCACCAATGGCTAGTTGAATCATTTTCACATTGATTTCAGCCAGCAATGGCTAGTTGAATCATTTTCACATTGATTTCAGCCAGCAATGGCTAGTTGAATCATTTTCACGTTGCATCTATCTGACTTTTTTCTCCCTCTTCTTCCACTTTTAAGGGTTCATGCAGTCAGATTGGGACAAGCTGCCAAATTCAAGATACTCTCCCTATTTTAAGGTCAGCTGCTTGGTAACCTTAATTGCACGTGCAACCTTAATCCCGTTTTGCCATGTAACATAACATATTCACAGGTTCTGAGAATTGGAATTATGTGCATTATTGGGAGGCCTTTATTCTCCCTATTATTCTGTCCCTACAGTGAGTTCCCATTTCAATTTATATGCAATGCCATGACAGGATTTAATCACATTCTAATTGTCCGTTTCCTTGTCTATACTCCACACTCTACATATCCAGTCTTTGCCTACTCTAGACTGCAAGCTTTTAATAGAATAGATATTAGGTCTTCTGTTTCCCCAGAGAATAGCATAATCCCAGGGGATAGCTGTCCTGGAATATAGTTGCCTTTTAATAAATATTGATTGCACTTTGACTAATGTGTTCATGTGTGTGTTCGTGTGTGCATGCGTGTGCATGTATTTGAATTTATCCTGAAAGTAATTAAGTTTTGGGTAACTGGAAATTAACCAGTAGAATACTACTGATTTTACAAGAGGTGACAATGACTTCCAAACATATATCTTCTCTGAATTACTGATCATGCATCCATCTTCTTTGTATCTCTATTTGGATCTCAAAATTAGCATGTTAGAAAAAGAACCACCAATTCCTTTCACTCTATAATGTGATCTTTTTCCATCTGTCTCTGAATCAGGCAGTAGTACTACCGTATACCTATAGATCCGTTATAGCCGTTTCTCTTTTCCTTAACGCTATGCTTAATTCATTAGAGGTAGAAAGCTGTGCCTTTAAAATAGCTCTTAAATCTGTCTACTTTTCTCCTTTTCTAATTTAATCAACACAAACTACCTTTATCACTTACCAGGGTTACTAGTAAACTTTGCATTAATCTGCTCAGGCTGCAATAACAGAATACCACAGACTGGGTGACTTAAACAACATAAATTAATTTTCTTTCAACTCTGGAGCATGAAAATCCAAGATCAATAGGCCGGCGGGGTTGGTTTCTGATGAGGCCTCTCTTCCAGGCTTGCAGATGGTTGCCTTCTCACTATGTCCTCACATGACCTTTCCTCTTTGTGTGCATGCTCAGGGTTTCTCTTCCTCTTCTTATAAGGCCACCAGTCCTATTGAAATAGGGCCCTGCCCTGGTGATCCCATTTAACCTTAATTACCTTCTTAAAGACTCTATCTCGAAAGATAGACACACTGGGGGCTATGGCTTCAACATATGGATTTGGGGAGTACAATCCAATCCATAACAACCTTACACCCCTACAACCCATTTTGCACTTAGTAGAATAGGTGATTTTCTTAAGACTTAATTTGCATGATAGCATTTCTCTGATTAAACCCTCTAGGCTTTTCACTAACAATTTAAATAAATTTCCAATATCTCGTCCTGGTCTGAAAAGTCCCTTTCATCTGACTCCTCTCTGACTCTCTAAACTTAACTTGTACTACTTTGTCCTTTATTTATATCCCTAGCTCATCCTTGCGTCAGTGCTTTTGCATTCACTGTTCCCTTTCTCAGAGAGCTCTTTACCTAGACCTTTTGGTTTTTGTCTTAGCTCAGATAATACTGCTGCAGCCTTTTTCACCACTTTGCATAAAGTAGGTACCCTGCAACTAAGTGGAAGCCATTGGAGCTATGTTTCAGGTGGTGCATAATCAAATTTGTCTACAAGCTGAAGACTGGGATCATATGACCCAGAGAGGCACTTTCCAACTTTAGAATCAAATGTTTTCATATTGCTACCAAGAAAACAACTATTTATAAATAGTTGTTTCTATTCTGCTGAAATACATTCAATCTAAGTAACAGAAGGTAATTAGCAAAGAATCTAATCAGCAGCATTCTTTAGTGCCCATCATTAAAAAGCTTAACTGTTGCACCATTTTTCTTTTCTGCTTTATGAAGAACTCATTTATGTACCATTTCAATGCTATTGTAATTGTGAGTGAGTTTTATGGGGGGATTAAATTACTGGCCTCAATTTTACAACACAAACATTACCTGCAGTCTTCTATAACCCAGCCACGGGAGAAAATAGGGAAAAAAGGGGAAAAAATGGCATAAAAATACTGATGCTGGAACTGAACTTTGATGCTCATTGGTTTGATTGATCTGAGGTTCCGCATTAAGATTTCAAGCCATATGTTATAAAATTTCCTTTTTATTTCATGACTTCTTTTTCTTGCAACTGTTTCTTAATAGCTATACACTAGGGAGGACAAATGCACCTAGAAAGACTGAATGTTTAAAAGACACAAAATGTCAATTCGTAAATATTTGAGCATTTGGTTGACATCTCATCTCCAGAATAGAGTTGCCAAAACTGCTCTCACTAATAAAAAATTAAAAAACAAAACAAAACCCTGAAATGATTCATGTAGTTGGAGTCAATTGCAGTTATCTTTGTAGAGAAAGGTCAGTGTCATAAGATGAATAAAATCATACAATAAATTATTTATTAGCCATTTTTTCTTGTAACTATATTAAATACATGTGCAAATCATGTATTTTAGGAGTTGTTCTAGAATGAGAAGGTACACTTTTCTTTCAAATACTGCTGATTTAAATCTACCAAAAAAAAAAGTCTTGCTCTTTTATCCATCAAGTAATATTTAATTTACAAGTTTAACAATTGTGTGTTCTCTTTCTATACAAATAGAATTTTGGTTCTTTGATTTTTTTTCTTTTCCATCTTCTGTCTCTCTCGGTCTCTTAGATTAGATTAAAAAGTAAATGTTGAAGGTAAGATACCTCATTAAATGTAGGATATTGTTTATTCATTTATAATCCACACTCTATTTTAGATTTTATTCTCAATACAGTCCTCATATTAACCCCTTTGATTAGGAATCACTGTTCCTATCTCTTAGCTGAGGAGGTTAATGCTCAAGAGGTTAAGTGACTCATGCAAGACACACAACTATTAAGTTATGAAACCAGTATAGAAAAGCCTACCATGGGAACATCCCCAAACAACTTGGGGTGAACATAAAATTCTCACCTGGGATACAGACTCACAAAAAACAATCTGCCAATGACTACAGCCCACATGGAATAAAATAGCTGCATAATAATTGCATACATGGAAAGAGAGTAGAGAGAGGACAGCTGAGCCAGAGAGGTGGTCTTGAAGGTGAGAAAAGGCAAGAGTGTGGGTGGTACTTCTTATTGATCAGGAATTTAAAAATATTTATATACAATTTTGAACTTAATTAATTATTTCACTTATTTGTTCACATAAATACAGATTGTTAGTGCCACTTACAATAGTTGGAGAGGACAGAAATGATTTCTGCCTTGTAAACTTTCCATCTCAATGAATGAAACATAAACTGCTTAAATAATTAACTTTTTCATGAACAGAAATCTGTAGTAAACTTTATGTAAGGGTATGACATCTAGGTACCAGAATAAAAGTGTCTGCTTGCCCTGGTGAACCACTACAGACAGTGAGATCCTGGAAATGGTGTCTAGGGACTGATTGGAAAGCCATGCTTAAGAGTTCTGTAAATTCTGCCTCCCAGAGATGCTGTTTTAATAGGTCACAGAGATCCAAAATTGTGCACAGTACTTCAAAAGTTTTACGACAGGGTGAGGCATTTCTCATTACTGAGGAGAGAAAGATTAAAGCAATTTCATAGCACAGAGTGTTACATTACTGAAATGCTAATGAACTTAGACAGTAAGTAATTTAGTATATAGTCTGAAACATAAGATGGCTAATGTTTTGTCCCTCTTAAAAAGATATAGCTTATTTTGTCTGTGTGTGCATCCACATCCACACACATGCACATACACACAAATACACAAAAATGCATTCAGTCTTCTATAATCCAGCCATGAGAGAAAATAGGAAAAAATTATCATAAAAGTACTGATGCTGGAACTGAACTTTGATGCTCATTGGTTTGATTGATCTGAAGTACTGCATTAAGATTTCAAGCCATGTGTTATAAAATTTCCTTTTTATTTCACGACTCTTTTTTTTCTTGCAACCAATTCTTACTGGCACACCTACCTATTAAAAATGATTTTGTAATTGCATATAAAAATCAATAAATGTGTAAAATAAGTAGATAGAAATTAAATACTGTATTAAAGGGCATGAGTAAATTGTAAGCATATTCTGAAGTTAATATTAAATATGAAAATCAGAAGAAAAACAAATGGAGATTTACCTTGTCAATCTGCAAGTAACTACATGTTTAATTTTTTTTTTTTTTTTTTTTTTTTTTGTGGTACGCGGGCCTCTCCCTGTTGTGGTCTCTCCCGTTGCGGAGCACAGGCTCCGGACGCGCAGGCTCAGCGGCTATGGCTCACGGGCCCAGCCGTTCCGCGGCATGTGGGATCCTCCCGGACCGGGGCACGAACCCGTGTCCCCTGCATCGGCAGGCAGACTCTCAGCCACTGCGCCACCAGGGAAACCCCTACATGTTTAATTTTTAACATGAGAAAAATATGTTCTCACATAATTTTCGTAATGTGAAAGAAAAATGAAAGTCTAATTTATGAGGCTGAGATGTCATTCCAAACCCAACTGTTGCCTTCCTTCTGCTTCCCATTCACAAACCTGTCAAGTACTGAACAGAAGAGGAGATGAAGAAAGAATCTTAAACACAAAGGTGGCATGCATTGGAACCAATACGTGCTGATTGCACTGATAATTTCCTTCTTTGCCAATGTGCATGCAACTGGCTGGGAGTGAGCGAGGGAGCTGGGGTTGATGAGGTAGAATGAGACTGTCATTTAAACTGTGTATTCGAGGCTTGTATAAAATTCTGATAACTTTGGGATTAGACCAGAGGTTAAAGTCAATAATAACTTCCTCATCTTCCAAAAAAATATGGCTAAGGTTAACCTGTGACTGTATCCTCATACACCTGAACATCTACTTCTTGTTTGAATTGTCTGAATTCATCCATCCATCCATCCATTCATTCCATAATAATCTATTTTGTACTTATTGTATTTTGAAAAACCTGCCAGATACTTTCCTTTAAACATGGCAGTAATTCAGGAAAACAGATGATCTTCATCTTGATGATGAAGAAACTGAAGTTCAAAGAACTCAATCCTTAAATGTATAGTTGATAAATGCCAGACCCAAAATTTAGTCCCACTCATGTTTGTTAATTTCTTTGTTCATTTGTTCATCATACACACTGTTGTGAGAACAATCAGCTAAATGTCTGGAGTCAGTGGAGGTTGGGGAAGTTGTAATTCCTAATCTCCTTGAGTTTGTAATCTACTGAGATTATCTGGTGTCAAAATCGGTTGCTCTTCTCTATTACATGTTTTCAGTAGAGAAAAAAATGCACATACTGAGCACCCACCCTGTGTTTGGCACTAAACATATTTCACTTCATGTAACAACCACAATATTCCCTTCAGTACATCTTTATAATATGCCCTGTTTTACAAATAAGAAAACAAAGACTTGTTTGCAAACAATACTGTCATAACCACTACAGCAAGTATGTGTAGGGCCAAAGTATCTCAAGACTTAGAGCTTACATAAAGGTCATAGAGAAATCTATGCTCCTTTGACTTTTTTTTAATGCTGGCTGGAAGTGAGGGTGGTGGTGAGAACTTTACTTCCTTGAGAAATTTCTGCCACATAAAGCATAAAGCTCCAGGATTTTCTCTTGGTATTAAATTTAGTTGGGTTAGGCTTAGAAAAGAATAAAGAGAAAAAGCATGTACTGAAGAAGCCAGAAAAGATAAACGTTCTTAAGCCTATATTGACATTTTTCTTGTTCAAAGAGTTAAGCTATGTACCACATATATATCTCAGAGAATGAAGTTAGGTATGAAATTATACCCACACTCACAACTGGGAGGAGTAAAAGGAAGAAAAAAATAAACTCAGCATAAATGTTTCTCATAGAAAAATCCTTCAGGTTAACCCAGATCTTATTTCCTACAACTCATGTCTAGAGAGTTCCTAAAGGAACCACAGCAGCCTCAGGACTCAGAATAACTTGCAGTTAATTTTTATGAAAATAATAATTTCAAATGAATAGTAATAATGATGATAATATGTCATGGTTAAGCCTAAAACGTAAATAAAATGCTTATATATTTTATATTCTGGGACGTTTTGGAGTGTTCTTTTTTCACTTTTTAAAACAATGTATAAAACTGTACAAAATACTAAGTGTACAAATGTACAAAAATAAGGAATATTAAAAGAAAATAGCAAAAGAAAGAAAGAAAAGAAGATGAGAAGGAGAACAAAAGTAGGTATGAAAATGAAAAATATGGAGGTGATTTCCTCTAAGCTGTCTTTCCTTGATTAATCTTGTGACTATGATACACCAATCTTACCCCTAAAGTCAACCAACTAGTCATCTTAATAAGCTGGGAAGAGAAGATTTAAAATAATCAAAGGACTCTTATTTAGGACTTGTTTAATCTAATAATTCCCCGGAAGATAGCTAAGAACAAGGCTCAGCAAACACTGGACCTGTTACAATAAGCAAGGCAATGTGTCCATGTGATTTGGGAGAAGGTGAGAGAAATGAGCTTCTTTGCCAGGAACTCATAATCCAATAAGATGAATCGAGATATGAGTCATGTTCTAAGTGTATCAGTGAAGACACACAAGTTACAACTTTTAATGATAGATCAGGAAGGAAGCAGGAAATTTTACTTTGAACTAGATAGATCTGAGAATCCTGGTAGAATTGGTAGGGATCGTTTTGAAAGATGGAGATGCAGGGGGAAAGAATTCTGGTTGGAAAAAAAAAACAAACACTTCATGAACAATGTTAAATTATTGAAGAAAATGCATGGGAACCACAGAACTTGTGGGTTGTCCAATAATACAGGAAAAAATGGCATTAGTTTGGGAAAATATATCTTGGGATGATAACTGGCTTTAAGAGCTAAGAAAACCACTGAAGAATGATAAAACTTTCTATCTTAAATCTCATGAAGATTGGCTTGACAGAAGTAGACAGGATGTTTTGAAACAAGAGTGTAGAAGCCAAAGAATCAATTTGAGAAACTACAGAAAGACTTAGGTAGGACATAGCAATGATATTTTCTAAAGAGCCAATGAACTAACACTTTCTTTTAAATATAAGAAAACTAGTTACAGTGTGCATGCTGTCATTAGGATGCCATGATGGAAACCCCTAATGCCCTGATTACAATCCACATACTTTGGGATCTGTAGTGTGTAAGTGTGAAGGAATATAGTACATACATCACTTGGAAAGTAGCTAGCAGAAACAAAAGAAAATGCAGCATCAAACATAGAGTTCAAACTTGCCCATTTTTCTTGCCCTCTGCTTTCTGTCTCTAAAAGAAATAGATGTTATGTTAAGCATACATTTATTTTTTTGTGTATAATTGAAGGAAATGCCTTTCATTTCCCATAGTTTGGTATGGTCCATACTTATTCATTAATATGACAACAGATGGGAAACAAAAACACTCATTGAGAGAACTATCATTCTAGCTTGAAAACACCTAAGCATAATTATTTGGCAATTCGGGAGATTTTGTAGAAGGGATTTAGAGCAGTGTTACTCAACTGTGGCTACTTCAGAAACACCTGAGAAGTGTGTTTTTTTAACAGAAGTGTGTGTTTTACTTCAGAAAAACCTGAGAATTTTTTTTTTAAATCCAAATGTCAACGCTATATTCCAGTCTCTACTGGTAGGACCCAGGTATTAATATTTACTGAACTCCTCAGGTGATTCTAAAGTGCAGACGAGGTTAAGAACAACTGCCTCAGAAATACACAGGCAATAATTACAATACCAGCTATTAACACAACCCTCTTGGTCATGGGGAATTTACTAACTTATATGAGCCCAAGTTCTCTCATATATAAATGAGAATAAAATAACCAGTTTTTGGAATTATAGAGATAATTAAATATCATAATATGTGTGAAAGACTTTAACTCACACATAATAGATACAGATCCAGTTAGTAAATATCCATGTCCATTCCTTTATTATTCTTTAGGGATTGGGGTAACATCCACTGAAAAAGCCCAGGGATAAAAAGATGTGAGTTTCATTGCCTGAATATAGTCTTGTTTTTATTCTCTGACTGCCTTTTTTTTTGAGAAAACATATTTAGGGGTGAGGATAACAAAGGATGGTAAACCCAGCATCACAGAGGGCAAGAACATTTCAGAAGCCTTATCATAGCAAGGACTGAGCTTTAACTACTTGGTAATTCTACTGGAAAAATGACAATTATGTGTCAAGTAGCATTAATGTTATTGAATTCTCTCCAGATTATTGGATAATTAAGTTGTCAGTATTTAGTCCACAGTGAAAATCACTTGTATTGAAGACTTTTACTATGAAAAGAATCCCAACTGGAGTTCTATTTGGTCCTCCATAGGAATTTCAGATTTGTCATGGTTGGACTTTCATTTCTTTAGCATTCAGACATACGTCCAGCAAGAAGCAAGGAACCCTTTAAACTGGCCACAGGCATGTTCCCAGATTCCTTTTCAATAGAGTCCCCTAGAAGGCGCTGTCAGTCTGACAGGTAGCATTTTGGATTGATCTTCTTCCTCCATAACTGGCTTAGTTCCTTGAAAGAGGACATGTAGGTGAGCAAGGAACCTCCTGAGGAATGAGTCAGTGACCATGAGAGTATTTAATTCGAGGAGAAAGCAGGAGCAGATGGTACACATTGTGTGACCTCAAATGGGCTGTGTGAAAACTAATACCAAGGCAGCCAAAGATAAAACCTTTGCAGAACTATTTTTATAACTGCTTAGGGGATTTAATCTCAATAATCAATCTATGTTTTTATCGTCTTGGGATTTCTTAAAAACTGACAGATTTTATTGTATACATGGACAGAGAAGGAAATACATATATAAATTATTCTTTAGGATAGAAATAAATGGTATTGAAAAGAAAAGGTATGTGTGTAGAGATTTATACTTAAATACATCTAGAAATTCTGTGTTAAATAAAATTAACATTTTTTTTCCTAAAGAAGGTTTTAGGACTTTTTAGAAACGTTGATCTCTTAAAGCTGATTGTGACTCTCCAAAGGTGGGCTAAAGATAAGTAACATCACTGAAATATATTTGATTAGGGTATCAATTTGTCATAGATTATGTTGTGTGACCACTATTCCACAGAAATCACTTTGACAAATGCAGGTATAAGACATTCTTATTGAACAATCTTACCAATTTTTTTTTAATTAAAAAAAAAAGGTAACTGGAAGGCAGGAGGCAGTTAGAGATGATAGATAGATAGACAGACAGATAGATAGGCAAATGTACAAAGTCAGAAAGAAACAGAACCAGCATCAGCAGAGTAGGTCTGAGACAGAGAAATGAATAAAAAGATGCATTAGCAGGTGAAAAATTTAGAGACTTAGATCATCCATGCTGAGATTTTAAGCCCCTTCTTTTATGCTTCTGAATTTGAAGGTAAGGCTGGGGTTTTGGGATATGAATGACCTTAAAGGAGACCCGCTAAGACAGACATCTTCTAAGTCATTAAGCAGAAAATAACTCACCATTGCTCTCTAGTTTTGAAGGTAAGTCTTCCTTCCTTGAGTGTGTTTTTGTTACCTTTTCTGTGAATTGGAAAGATAGAGTCCCCTTTCTTACAGGGCTGTTGTGACAAAGATGTGATGTTTAAAACTACAATCCCTGGACACAATAAGGACTTAATTTATGTCAGTTGTAATTATAGTAACAGCCTGTTAAAACTGTCAGTTCCTCAACCAATCTCCTGGCATAAAACCCGTGAGCAAGTCCTGGCCCTGAAGACATGATATTTGATACAAAGAGCTTTGGATTTGGACTTTGAACCTCTAATCAGAGATTCTGTTTCTGGCTCACCAAAGCAAAATGTCTTTGAGCAGAGCACTTATTTCTAATCATTAATGAAAAGAATTCTGAGTTCTAGTTCCATGTGTGTGGGGTGGTGAGGGGGTGTCCCCACCAAGTAACCAATTCTCTGGCACCAACTGGGTGTCCTATAATTCAGTTTAGTTCCAACACTATCTACCTCAACAACAAGGTGTCCTATAATTCAATTCATTTCTGACACTATTCATCCACTTGGAGATAGCACAGATCCCACAGGTTAAGGGCTCATCCCTGCAACACTAACCAACCACACACACTCACTTCAGATGCCTAACTCAGGTGAGTTATCACATATGCTTCTGACCAACTGGCTATAGATCAGACATTCCAATACCCAGTTGAATTAATTTGCTAGAGCTGCTCACAGAACTCAGAGAAGCATTCTAATTACTAGATTCCAGTTTATTATAAAAAAATATGACTCAGGAACATACAGATGGGAGAATACATAGGGCAAGGTATGGGGAAAGGGCCTGGAGCTTCCGTGCTCTCTGAGCACACCACTCTCCTCAACCTGTTCACCAACCTTAAAGCTCTCTGAACCCCATCCTTTTGGATTTTTATGGAGCCTCCTTTACACAGGTATAATTGATTAAATCAGTAACAATTGGTGATTGAACTCAACCTCCAGCCCCTCTCTTCTGAAAGGTGGGGAATAGGAGTTGGGGGGATGGAACTGAAAGTTCCAGCCCTCTAATCACAGGTTTGGTTCTCCTGGCTACCAGCTTCTATCTTTAGGTGTGTCCCTGATTCACCTCATTAACCTAACAAAAGACACCTTTATCACTTAGGAAATTACAAGGATTTAGGAGCTGTGAGTCAGGAACTATGGAAGAGGACCAGATATACATTTCTTAGAAATCACAATATCACAATGCCTTCATGCAGCATGGTTTTTAACTCTTTTTCTGAAAATTCCCAAGGTTGCTGCCTTGGTGTAAGGGGTTGGAATCATCCATGATAAAATAGAGTCATGTTCCCAGTGACTGAGACACATGTGATCAATCACATGTCATAATCCCTGTGAAAATGCTTGGATATATGCCAAGCACCAAGTGAAAATAGGGCTTATTGTCAAAAGATACAACTTGATAAGGGAAAATTAAGCTGTAATTTTACCCATTATGCATAAGACAACAATTCATTAAGAAATCTGTATGTAGGAAATAAATAACATTTAAGACATGTTTATGTGTGGATTTAACTTTAGGCTGAGATAAACCCATCAACAAATCCCTTCAAGCAGTGCTATTTAGAAACTGGAAGAAATTTATAGAAAGTGTAGAAATATGAACATTTCTCACTCTCTGGGAATACTAGTACACTATGGGATGTGTGAGGTTCCCTTCTTTTCTATGCTTGACTCAGAAATACAGTCTTGGCCCAATAGTCTAAAATTTTCTCTTTATTTAGTTACTTGGTTCAGTGGCACAGTGTCATTAAATTGCACTTGCTTGCATCCCTCAGTGCATGGGGAACAATACTTGCTCAAGAATCCCAAACTGTCTCTAGAAATAAAGGACACCTCCCTATTCCTCCTTCTCTTTTCTTCCCTTGTTTCAGGCACTTGGGACATATCATGCATGCCTCCTTGCTCCTCTCAGAAGCTGCCACCACCTACTCTCTCCAGTGGGTGTCTTCCCCCAAAGCCAAGCAATCCTTTATCTACTGCCTCTGGAGACAAGCATAGGAGTTCTTTTCATCTAAATTGCTGTTTTGTTGATCACTATGGGGAGGCCATCAAGGAGTTACTAACCAAGAAAAACCCTAAGAAACAAACAAAAAACCAACCCCAAAAACAAACAAACAAAAAAGAAAACAAAAACCCAGCAACATAAGGAAGGTACAAACGAAAGTTTTTTGCAGTCTTGTTCCATGGTGTCTAGTCCATACTGCTTACTGATAGAATAAACAAAATAAAAAACAGAGTAAGGCTTTTATCCATAACCAAAGTGCGTTCTCTCTCTCTCTCTCTCTCTCTCTGTCTCTGTCTCTGTCTCTCTCTCCTGTCGCTTATCAGTGTAGGATTTTCTGTATTGGTCCCCTCAGTCACTGTGAATCATAATTGCAGGGGGAGTTTGTTAAGATGTACAGTTTGGTGCTATTAAAGGGGTAAGCATTTCTCTGTTTTTCCTTCACTGTTCCATGAAAAAAGTTTATTAGCATTAAGTAATGGCCCCATCCCTTCAAAAAGTGTATTTGTATTAGCCCCCCACTGATATCATCAACTGGGTTCTTAAAATTCTGAGAGATTCAAAGAATGTGAAAATGCTCAGCTAATTTGGTAATTTGCAAAGGACATTTAGAGAATGCATATCTCTTCAGAATGTGTATTTTAAATAAGAGAGAAGACTTTTTTCCCACCTTCTATCACTTTAATCTTATTCCCAGCTGACCCTATCTGAGAAAAGAAAAACATGTTTAATAAGATGATAAAAATAGAATAAGCATAAATGAAGATTTTGCTTTGTTTCTAGGAGCTGAGAGGGATGGTAGAAAGCAAAATCAGATAAGTAAAAAGAGCCTCAACAAAAAGGGAGATGATTCCTATAGTTCCACCCAAGATATACTCCATAGTACTGTTAGGTAACTAGATAGAAACATTAAATATTTTATACCATTTCCTGCACCTGAGCTTTTCTGGTACTGGACTCTGTCTGTATGATGTCCCAATTATTGTGGACCTAAGGATTTACTGACAATATATTTTTTTTTACAAAACAAGTAAAATTCTGGGGAACAAATTCAAAATAGAAAAGTGCCCTTTCGTAATTGAGTGGTAAAGAGGGAAAATAAAGGAGGAAAATTTAGGGCCCTGGAAAACAAAGTAAAGCCATAAAATTGGAGGACCTACTCACTACTCATTACCCTAAAACAAACCAATCCACTAAGGTAGCTGGACTTTCCAATACAGACAGAAGAGGGTGATATTTAACAAGGAATTTTGTAAAATGCAAAAATGCCACATATATGAACAAGAAGATTGATAAATTCATACATAATTTATTTTACAAACTCAGAAAAAAAGTCCAGAACCTATATCAAATAAGGAAAATTCTCTTGGGGGAAAAATTCAAAAACCAAAACAAAAAACTCTGAAACCTAAATAACTGTAAGAGAACACTCCAAACAAAATTATGTCATCAAGCAAACATTTGAAAATTGAAACAAAAAACCCTTGAGATTAAAGTATTAAGAACATTAATATTTTTTAAAGCAGAGGAAAATAAAGATAGTTGATTGAACTCAAACACAAATGGAAGAAAAAGACAAAATTATCTTGGAATGAAGAGTAAATTACAAAGTGCCTAAGGTTGAATAGTCTCAAATAAACATTTAGTAAGGAGAATGGGAAGAAAGTCCGATAAACAACTAAGTGAATAAAAATAAGTAAAGTCGTAAAAAGGTTCACAGAGAAGATATTGGAATGAAAGAGATACATAGTTAGGACAGCATTTCCATTGTTAGTCCCTGAAAAAGAAAAGAAAAATAATCTAAATAGCATTAATATTTAAAACTATAATCTAAGAAAATAGTATAAAAATAGAAAAACATGAATCTACAAATGGAAAGTGTTCATAGTATACATTGGAAGAATGGTTTGAAGAATAATACAGGCATACCTTGAAAGTCTAAATCCTTGATCAGTGGGCTGCAGAATAGATGTTGTGATAACAGGCATGAAAACAACATTAATTTCATTGAAAAACTCCATCAGAGCTCTTGGGTGGCCAGGTGCATTGTCAATGAGTGGTAATATTTGAAAGGAAGCTTATTTTCCTGAGCAGTGGGTCTCAGTAGTACGCTTAAAATATTCAGTAAACCATATTGTGAACAGATGTGCTGTCATCCAGGCTTTGTTGTTCTATTTATAGAGCACAGGCAGAGTAGATTTAGCATAATTATTAAGGGCCCTAGGATTTTTGGAATAGTCAGTGGGCACTGGCTTCAACTCAAAGTAACCAGCTGCATTAGCCCCTAACAAGAGAGTCAGCCTGTCCTTTGAAGCCTTGAAGCCAGGCATTGACTTCTCCTCTCTAGCTATGAAGGTCCTAGATGCAGTCACCTTCCAAAATAAGGCTTTTTCTTCTACACTGAAAACCTGTTGCCTAGTGTAGCCACCTTCATTAATTATCTTAGCTAGATCTTCTGCATAACTTGCAGCTTCTACATCAGCACTTGCTGCTTCACCTCACACCTTTATGTTACAGAGATGGCTTCTTTCCTTAACCCTCATGAACCAACCTCTGCTAGCTTCAAACTTTTCTTCTGTAGCATCCTCATCTCTCTCATCCTTCATAGAATTGAAGAGAGTTAGGGCCTTGCTCTGGATTAGGCTTTGGCTTAAGGGAATGTTGTGGTTGGTATGATCTATGCAGACCACTAAAACTTTGTCCATATCAACAATAAGGCTGTTGCACCCCCCTTACCATTTGTGTGTTTGCTAGAGTAGCACTTTTCATTTTCCTCAGTAACTTTTTCTTGTATTCACAGTTCGACTAACTTTTTTTTAATAGGAAGCCTAGCTTGCGACCTGTTTCAGCTTTTGACATGCCTTCCTCACTAACCTTAATCAATTTTAGCTTTTGATTTCAAGTGAGAGACGGGTGACTCTTCCTTTCACTTGAAAACTTAGAGGCCCTTGTAATGGTATTGATTGGCCTGATTTCAGTAGTGGTGTGTCTCAGGGTATAAGGAGGTCTTAGGAGAGGGAGAAAGACAGGAAAAGACCAGTTAGTGGAATAGGCACAGACACATTTATCATTTAAGTTTGCAGTCTTACATGGATGCAGTACATGGTACACCAAAACAATTACAAGAGCAACATCAAAGATCACGGATCACATAACACTATGACAAGTATAATAGTAAGGGAATAGTTTGAAATATTGTGAGAATTACCAAAATGTGACGTGTAGACACAGAATGAGCAAATGCTGTTGGAAAAATGGTACCGATAGACTTGCTTGATTCAGGATTGCCACAAACCTTCAATTGGTAAAAAAACACAGTATCTGCAGAGTATAATAAAGTGAAGTGCACTAAAACAAGATATACTTGTATTAGGAAGGGAGGTAGCCAATTCCTCAGTAACAGGTTACTCTTAATCCCATGTCCTTAGAAGCTTTCTTGCCAACCATATTTCACTTGACAATTTAATTGCTAAATAGAAATTCATTTTAATTTTCTTTATCTATTAAATGACAATCAGATACCTCCTCTTTCTTTTTTTAAAATTTTTATTGGACTATAGTTGATTTACAATGTTCTGTTAGTTTCAGGTGTACAGCAAAGTGCACAGTTATATATATATATAACTGATTATATATCCATTGTATATATATAAATATATATATATATATATATTCTTTTTCAGATTCTTTTCCCATATAGGTTATTACAGAATATTGAGTAGAGTTCCCTGTGCTATACAGTAGGTCCTTGTTAGTTATCTATTTTATATATAATAGTGTGTGTATGTTAATCCCAATCTCCTAATTTATCGTTTCCCCTTTGGTAACCATAAGTTTGATTTCGCTCTCTGTGAATCTGATTCTGTCTTGTAGATAAGTTCATTTGTATCATTTTTATTATATTCCACATATAAGTGATATAATATGATATTTGTCTTTCTCTGTCTGACTTACTTCACTTAGTATGATAATCTCTAGGTTCATCTGCAAATGGCATTATTTTGTTCTTTTTTATGGCTGAGTAATATTCCATTGTATATATGTACCACATCTTCTTTATCCATTCCTCTGTAGATTGACATTTAGGTTGCTTCCATGTCTTGGCTATCGTAAATAGTGCTGCAGTGAACATTGGGGTGCATAGAGTTACTTCCTCATCTCATTCGCTTAGGTCTCATCAATTTATTGGTGATAATTATCTGGAGTTATGCCAGTTAAAGAATTAACTCGAAAACATGAGGAAAAGGTATGAATAAATTTAACCAAAGATGTATAAGACCTCTACATGAAAAATAGAAAACATGGCTAAGAGAAATTAAGAATATTTAGTAAATGATGACATATGCCATGTTAATGGATGGGAGTTTTAATATTTTTAAAATGATAATTCTTCACAAAATGATGTATAGATTCAAAATAATTTCTATCAGAATTTTGTGGAAATTACCAAGCTGATTCTAAAATTTATATGAAAATTTAAAAATACCTAGAATAGCCAATATATTCTTGAAAAGGAAGGAACAATTTAGATGGTTTATACTAAGTTGTAAGACTTAGTATAAGGATTCAGAATATGAAATGATGAATTATGAGTATAAAAATAGGCATATATAGAGAGTCCAAAATAGACCGACACATATATATAGTCGATTGATTTTTGACAAAAGAGCTAATATAATTCAATGTGGAAGGGTGGTCATTTCAATAAATGGTGCCAAAAAAAGTGAATACCCTATAGAACACAAAATTAACCTCTACCCCTACTTCACACCAGTGCAGTGAAGGGTTAACTCAGCAGATTTAGGATGTTCAAACACTCAGTATTCCAAAGAAAGGACTGGTCCTTAATCAGCTTCTAGGAGATAACCTCTAAGCCTTTGGACTATCCTGACTCCTAAGAGGGTCTTTTGTATACCTGAGGCCTTGGGCCATGCAGATAGTTTATGCTAACCATGTGATTTATGGGGGGTACCTTAGGCTGTGGTGTATCAGTTTGACCTCTGGAAGGGCTAGAGACTGAGCAACTAAGGTCAGTCATATAAGTGCACCATACTCATAGGGCTGACCCCCAATAAACTCCCTATACATTAAGGCTTAGAAGAGCTTCCCTGGTTGGAAATACTTCCTGCATATTAAAACACATCCTTGCTGGGAGAATTAAATGCCTTTCCTGTGATTCCAGTGGGTGAGGACAACTGGAAGCTCCTGCCTGGTCTCTCACCAACTCTGCACTATATAATTTTTCCTTCCCTTACTTTAATCTGAATCCTGTAATTATAGTTAAAACTGTGAGTATAACAGCTTTTCTGAGTTTTGTGAATCCTTCAATCAAATCACTGGATATGTAGGTAGACATGGGACTCCTACATAACACCATACACAATTAATTTAAATGGACAATGACCTAAACATAAAAATAAAAACATTAAACTTACAGAGAAAACATGAAAAATCTTTATAACCTTAGAATAGGCAAATGTAACATAGATAGGACACCTAACCATTAAAAGAAAACAAAATCAGAAAATTGAACTTCATCAAAATTAGAACCTTCTGCTCTTCAAAAATACCCATTAAGAAATGAAAAAAAACCAAACAAAAAACCCTAATTGGTAGACAACTGTCATGTACATCTGACAAAGGAATTGTATTTAGAATGTATAAAGAGCTCTTAGAACTCAATAACAAGACAATTCAATTTTTAAAAGGGAAAATATTGAACCGAATCTTTATAAAAACATATAAATGAAGAAAAGTGAAAATATATTTATAGGTGAGTTTTAATAGAATTTTAAAATAGCCAAAAAATAAGGGAAAATGTCTATCAACAAGTGATTTTATAAAAAAAAATTATGGTACATTTGTACAATGGAACACTACTAATTAGTAGTAAAAGAGTAATCTGTTGAGATTTTATTAGGGATTCTTTTAAGAAATAAATAACTCAGATGATCTGCTTATAACCCTTTGTTTGTAAAACCCTTCAATGGACTTCCATTATACTTAGAATAAAACCTAACATCTTAACAATGAACTGCAAGCCCCTGAGTGTTTAGCTCCTGACTTCCTCTCTATCCTCTTCCTAAAGTCAATCTATTCTTGCTCACCAAGCTCTAGCCCACTGATATTTTTATTAGGTCCAGTTGCCACCTCTCTCTTTTTTACACAGGATCCTCATTATTCCTTTATAATTCTTAATAAGATTTAATTGATTATGATACATGTAATGAGAATGGCCATATATAGCACAGGGACTGGACCATATTAGATTATTAGAAACTCTCTTTAGAAATAGAGATTGAGATTTTTGTTTGCTCATCCTCGTTCTTCTCCACCCAGCTCTGTACCCCAGAAAGCAGACCCTCACAAGAAGGCATCAAGAGTCTTTCTTGCATTCTGGTTTCAGCTTGCATGGGGAGAAGAAAGTGGGTGGCAGGAAATTGAGTCAGTGGGGTTTATTCCACTGACTCCTGTATGCAATGTCACTGTCAGTTGGCTACACCTTTCTGAGTCACCTTTCTTGCCAAGCAGTCTTCTCCTTGTAGCTACCTTCTTTCCTTTCCTCTTGCCCATGCAAGCCTACGAATAGTTTTGCTATTTTACCTACTATTACTAGTCTCAGGATACTATACTACTTTTGGTTGGTTTCCTTACCACAATTTATTTCCTGACCACAATTTGTAAATAGTCTGTTTATTAATCCCCCCCCAACTATCCAGTTTGAGCCTTTAGCTGACTTATAAAATGAGCAAATGAAATACAGATGGTGAATTAAATGGTAATTTAATACTAGAACACAAATTGTTACTCATCAAAAGAATGGGTCAATGAATCATATTAATAGATATCAAAGATGTTTTTAAAGTTCAAAATTTATACCTACTAGAAACTGTTAGCAGAGTAAAAATTATAGAATTTTTCCTTGATATAATAAAAATAAATATTAGAAAAAATGTAAAAAAATAATAGCATTATTAACATTAGATTGGAAATATTCTCATTAATTTTAAGAATAAGTTTGAGGGCTTCCCTGGTTGTGCAGTGGTTAAGAGTCCACCTGCCAATGCAAGGGACACGGGTTCCAGCTCTGGTCCGGGAAGATCCCATATGCCATGGAGCAACTAGGCCCATGTGCCACAACTGCTGAGCCTGCACTCTGGAGCCTGCGAGCCACAGCTTCTGAAGCCCATGTGCCTAGAGCCCATGCTCTGCAACAAGAGAAGCCACCTCAATGAGAATCCTGCGCACCACAATGAAGAGTAGCCCCCACTCGCCGCAACTAGAGAAGAGCCCGCGCACAGCAACGAGGACCTAATGCAGCCCAAACTATATTAATTAATTAATTTATTTAAAAAAGAATAAGTTTGAGAATGGATAATAACCATCATTATTTTTTACTGCATTCTAGAAATGATCTTCAATAACATCAGAAAACATAACAAAATAATAGGTATTTTTGAAAGGTGAGTACAGTTTTTACCATTTGCCAGTTATATGATATTTCACCTGGGAAACCCAACAAAAGCAGCTACAAAACCAAAACAGGGAAATATAATCAGTAAATTCAATAACAGAGTTGGTAACAAAATTAGCATAAAACTAACACTGCTCTCATATACTCGCAAATAGCTGGTTAAGAAATATAAGGTAATTCCATTTAAAATAGCAATTACTAAAACCAATACCATACAGTTCCTGGTATAGAACCATATGTTTTTTCCAATAAATACTTGAAAAAAATATTTGAGAATGTTTAAGATTATAGATTGAAGAGGGATGAAGAAGTCCCTAAGATTAGGATATAAAAATAAAAAGTGGAGATGGGATGATTTTGTAAACAGTAAAGCACTAGATTTGATCCACAGAGTTTTCTCCACCAAAGTCTTAGAAATTAGAGGCTACTTCACATCATGCATTTCAGAATGTAACATCTAATTTAATTTATGATAGGAGTTAAACTTATGTTTGTTGAATGTATGATACATATGAATTAGTAATTGAGTGAATGAATGCATGCATGCACAATGAAAGAGTGACTGATGCATCAAATGTTCAATTTCCAATTTAGACTGCCTTTCCCTGAAAATGGAAATTTCATATAAAATCATTTATTACATGCACACTTGAGATTGTACAGCTCTACCAAAAATAGAGAGTACCTACAATGGTTGTTTTACTACCTCTAAATGTCACTCCTTATCACTAGATTTAAATCAGGAAGTTCCCAAAAATGTAATGCACAAGTTGCATATATAGTAAGACTTTGAAAAAAAAATTGTTCAAACCCTGTACTCATTCCCAGTTTCCCCTCAGGGTTCCTTTGGGAGACCAGAGGCAGCTGGAAGCCACTGTAGATGTCAGAGTGAGACAGTTTGAATTGAATGATGCTAAAAATAAAGTGAATGGTGGTACCACGTGAAGGATTAGCCATAAAGGACTCAAGCTTTCCTCAGAATTACAGTTATCTCTGAAAAGCTGTTTGAACTGATACTATAAGTGGGAAGAAATTCTGACAACACATCATAAGGGATTTTCATAGAGAGATTAACTATATTGGTTCATGAAACTCAGAGATGTCCAGTGAGTAGGTTAGAGATTTTAAGTTTTATTGAAAATAAAACTTTTTAAAATATCGGACCCAAGTTTGGTGAGAAGTAAGACTTTTAAGAATCAATATTTAATTATTTATTATTAAGTCACAGGATAGTATGGTATTTAACATACAGGCTAGTAAGGCTGATACATTTCAGAACCAGAAGACCAGGTACAAAGTCCTGGCAGCAACACTAAGCTATGTGGCCTCTGGTATTCATTTAACTCTCCCAAGCCTTGCTTTTTTTTTAATCTAAATGAAGAGAGTAACAATGACACATCAGTTATCTTAGAGCAGATCATTTGGACAAGTGTAAAAGACTAAAGAGATTGTAAATGTTCTGTTTAGGGAAGAATATCTCCACGTGGATTTTTGCATTCCATTATATCTAGCATATCGGTATTGAAAAGAACTCTAGAAATCAGCTCTTGCCTACCAAGATCTTACCTTTAGTGTGGAAAGACATAGTCCTTTTCCATACACCTGCCCCTTCCTTCCTCCATCTTTTATTTGCTCTCTATCTCCCTTTTTTCTTTCCCTACTCCCACTTACACAATGATTCAGCACCTGCTATGTACTAGATCCTGAGCAAGATGAACAAGGTATCCCTGCACCAACTTCCAAAGGCTCTCATTCACTCTCAAAGAATAGCTTGGAAACTTAATTCATCACAGTGCAATTCTAGCACATTCTTAAGAAAGTGATTGAATTCTTGCATTTCCTCTACCACTCTCATAGACTTCTAGCTTAAATTCTAAGTCCTTATAACGTGTGTATATATCTCTTGCTTATTTCTGAATATAGTTGTATGTGTGTGTTAAAAGAAAATGAATAGGGCAATTGTCTAATAATCTAATAACCAGGGTAATATTGTGTCTTCATATGCAAACATCTTATTTGTGCTTCAGTGGTTGGAGAAATGGCCAACTTGATTGAATGCTTTACAGACTAGACTTGTATAAAATTATCCCTCTCTGAATCCCAGTGCTCTCATTACCAGCTGTATGGCCTTGGCTATTTACTTATCCCCTCTGTCTCAGGTCTTTTAAAGGAAAATATGGGCATAGTAAAGGTACCTAAACCTAGAAGCTGTTCTTATAATTATGAATTAATACAGGTAAAGAGCAAGAAATAGTGTTTGAATAGTGATTATTACATATATTATTTTTGTATATATATATATGCAGTTACGTAATTTTTATATATTCTAAAGTATGTGTGTATATGAGAGAGAGAGATAAGGTTAACATACTGCTATATATATATTTAGTGCTGAACACTTATTTTTCATTTAAATGAGGCTTCACTCATTTATTTCAGAAGGATTTCTTGACTGTCTTACTAGGTCCAGGCTATGTATCCAGTGCTAGTGATGTGGTTATAAACAAACAAACAAACAAATTGATAAGCATGGAACTGTCGCAATGCAAGATTAAATTCTGGGAAGCAAACAAGAAAATCAGGCATGCGTAAATAAGGCTCTTAATTCCTAAATTTTATTTGCACTTTGTATTTGTACAATGAAAAAGGACAGAGATTCAGTAGAATGATCTACTATGAACCAACCAAATGCAGAGAGTACCATTATATAAGGAAATATCTTCAGCTGTCTTTTTCGTTTTCCAGAATATATTATTTTGCTGTACTGAGTAGTTTTAAAGAATAAGTGAGATTATATACTCATGTTTTTAGCTCCCTAAAAAAGATCATTATCAATGTTAAATCCATGTAAAGCACTTTAGAAGAAATAGAATAGAGATGGTAGTTGCCAGAATTAATCTGAATATAGAATTTGGCACATATAAAAAGGCACAATGACACCTAAAACCGTACCCTTCTCCCCAGATTGCCATGACATGCGTAAGATTTTTCAGTAGAGTCCATTAACCAGGTCTATAAAACACTCTTAGGAGAAATACTGATTTTCAGTACATTTCTCAAATTGGGTAATTTGAGGGGTAATTCAAGAGTTTTGAAATCATTAAGACTTAGTCCAATTATATAGAGTCTGCATCACAATTACTACCTTGAATTTTCTTTTGTCTAACTTAAAATTAATTTTTAGCTGTATTACTTATAAGTGTAAGTAAAAACAAAGTAACTATTATTTTTCTTCTTTGGGGGCCTCTCTTTACAGAAGAAGTAAAAAGCATAGTTATTTTTAGCCACTTCATTTTCAATTTGTAGGGAATAAAAAAGGAATATTTACTGTGACATGAATATTCATAAAACATATCTGGTACTACAACTTGACTAAATTTTTAAATATATTCTCTGTCTTCTAAGTCTCGCTATAGAAAAGCAAGTATTGTTTTCTTTTTAAGGTTATTTTCTTTGATCACAGTCCTATATTTTATTCTTTGATCAAGTTTTTTTTTTTTTTCTGTCTGCTTTCATTTATCTAACACCCTGCTGTTTTCTTCACTCTCATTAAATGTTGCTGGTTTCTAGAGTGAAATGAGTTTTATTCACTTTGATTTGTCATGATCTCAAGCTTGTTTTTCTTCTTTTCTTGCTTTATTTTTCCTTTTGCTCTTTGTATATACGGAAATTCTATTTTTTGAATAGCAAAATGAAATGAAAGAGAATTTTCAAAGAGTCTCCATGCTCCTAAATGAGACATCTAAGTTAATGGTCATTCAATTTAATGGAAAGAAAAAATAGTCTATGTACTAATTTTTCAGATGGAATATGTGTGGCAAGATCCACTCCATCACCTTTTGGGTTTTTGGTGGTGCGAATTTAGGAGATGAAGAGAGCAATTCAGGATACTACAAAGAGAAAATTTTGGAAACATATAAGGAGATTAAAATTTTTGCACTGCATTAGTAGTTCTAATTAAGATGTAAAATATCATAAGAGCACATTGTGTCCACCATAATCATGGGGCAAGTCTGATAAGCAAGCTGCAAAATCTTATTTTAAAAAAGACTCAGAGAGCTGAGCATCTAAACATAAAATGATGACTTCCTAGGAAAGAGAGATCTGTAGCTGTTTTTACCTCTAGTGGAGTGTTGGAAGGAAGAAGACTGCCATAGAGAATGGTTAGGAGAAAAAAGCCAAATTCTTTTCAAACTTTTAGTGGCTATATTTGTTCTGGCATGACAGATCAGAATCCTTCAGAAATCCAGCTGAGGAGCAAGCCTGCAAAGAGCCACCAGTTCTTTCTCATGTTCTTTCATCGAATGCACTAGGGTAGCAAACAAAGTCTGAGGCAGAAAAAGAGAACTGATAGAGACTCTGTCTAAGGCATGAGAAGTCTTCATTAAGAGGGAAGGTACCAACCACCTGTGTGTTAGGGAAACAGTGGGAGAGCTCAAGGAAATCCTTCTGAGAAACACCAGCTTTTTCCTAAGGATACTGCAAGATCCCTTCAGAGTCTGGGCAATATGTAAGAAAGAGATCACCAGCTACAAAAAGAGAGTGTCAGGATGAAAAAATACAGAATTCTCCAGCATTCCAAAAAGATAACATATGGGTTGTAAAACAAAAAGAGATTTCCTGTTTCAAAAACCTGTTAGCTGTGAAGTAGAGCATAAAGAGATATACAATCTTCCCAGAGTAAATCCCATGCTCTGCTAAAAGAAAAGTACTGATCCTACCTTCAAAATATTTGAAGCTAGTGGCAAAGTTAATCTAATTAAAACCACTACAAACTCTACATGCATCGCAAATACGTATCGAATTGAATTAGCTTTCACAATAGCAGCCTGAAAGGAAAAAGGGTTATAATGAGTCATGCACCTTCTTGGGGTTAAATTCTAAATGCTTCAGTGTCTATTTTTTTTTAACACACAGTATGATCTGTAATTAAAAAGTATGATAGATAAGAAATAAAACAAGGAATTGTGACTCAAATCAAGAGAATATATAGTCGATGCAAACATAGAGATAGCCAGATATCAGAATTATCACTGAAATTTCAAAATAACAGTGGCAAATAAATTAAATGATCCAATAGAAATGATGAACCACATGCATGAACAGATGGGAAAATTGAAGATGGGGACGCAAAGGAGAATGCTGTAAATAAAAATAAGATACTAGAAATGAAAAACACATTTGAGGGATTTAGCATCATATTAGTCCCAGTGGAGGAAGGGAACAGTGTATTATTGTTTTCTATTGCAGTGTAAGACTTATCACAAAGTTAGATTCCTAAAACAACACACATTTATTATCTCCCAGTTTCTGTGAGTCAGAAGTCTGAGCACAGTTTAGATGAGTGCTCTTCTTAGGGTCTCACAAGGCTGCAATAAATATGTCAGAGCTTTCTGAGGAAAAGATCTGCTTTCATGCTTCATTGGGTTGTTGGCATGATTCATTTCTTGGCAGCTGTATGATTCATGGCAGCTTGTTTCTTCAAAACCATCAATCAGAAATGAGGAAGTGGAGGAGAGAAAGGGAGAGATAGACTCCAGCACAGTGGATATTAATGTCTTAAGTAATCACAGAAAATTGGTGCCACCCATACTCAAGGGAAGGGATTACACAAAGGTATGAATATCAAGAGGAAGGGGTCATGGGGCCACCTTAAAGTCTGTTGCATAATAGTCAACTTCAAGAGGAGGTGATAGAAAATATCCAAATCAAACGTAAATAGAAAAAAACTTTGAAGATTTGAAGAACAATATTAAACTGTCCAACAAATGTGAAAAGTAAAGCTCCCGAAATAGAGGAGAGAGAACGAAAACTCAGCAAACACCATACAGGATCAGCACAAAGGTAAGACCAGTCACATCATTAATAAGTTGCTGAAGACCAAAGTTAAAGAAAAAATCTTAAAATCAGCCACAGGGTGGAAAATGACACATTTCAATCTGGGAAAAAATGGTAAGACTGGCAGTTAACTTCTCATTGGAGGGGAAAAATATAGGCCAGAAGACAATGGAAAAGCATCTTTAAAATGCTGTAAGTAAATAAAAATAACCTCATGACCTAGAATCCTGTAGAGAATGAAAATATACTTTACAACTGAAAGTGAAATAAAGACATTTTCAGAATCACAAAAGCTGAGAGAATTTGTCTTACATTACAAGAAATGATTAAAGAGCTTCTTTATTCTTAAGGGGTATGATATTAGACGCAAGCCCCGGTCTGCAAGAAGAAATGAAGAACATTCAGAAAAGAGAAATATGTAGTTAAAGACAGAGGACATTTTTTTGTATATGTTTAAACTTCTCGGGACTTCCATGGTGTCACAGTGGTTAAGAATCTGCCTGCCAATTTAGGGGACACAGATTCAATCCCTGATCCAGGAGAATCCTACATGCCGCGGAGCAACTAAGCCCGTGAGCCACAACTACTGAGCACATGTGCCACAACTACTGAAGCACACGTGCCTAGAGCCTGTGCTCCACAACAAGAGAAGCCACCGCAATGAGAAGGCCACACAGCACAACGAGGAGTAGCCCCCACTCGCCAGAACTAGAGAAAGCCCATGTGCAGCAATGAAGACCCAACACAACCAAAAATAAATAAAAATTTTTAAAAACTAAACTTCTTTAAATGAGTGCTAACTGTTTAAAGAAAAAGTGATACCAATATCTTATAAAGCTTTATAACATAAGTAGAAATAAAATATGGCAAAATGTATAAAATGGCAAAAGAGAGAGAAATAAAATTATAATTTGTAAAGTCTTAACATTGTTCATAAAGTAGTGAAATATTATCTGAAAGTAGAGTGTGATATGTCAAGGTGAATACTGCGATCTCTAGTACAACCACTAAAGCATATCAAAGTTTTAGCCAAAATGCTGTTAGTGGAGATGAAATATAAAGGAAGTATAGGTATATATTTAACTTGATTCACCCAAATGAAGGAAAGAGGGACAGAGAAGCAAAGGAAAAATAGGGCAAATAAAAACAAATGATAAGATAGAAGTCATAAGTACAAACATATCAGTAATTACACTAAAAGTAAATGGACTCACAAAAATAAGAAGGCAGAAATTTCAGTCAATATAAAAAGTAAAGCCTTACTATATGCTGTGTTCAAGAAATACAATTTAAAAATAAAAACAGAGAAAGTGAAAGTTAAAGAGTAGAAAATAACAGGACATTCAAGTAACTAATCAAAAGCAGCCTGGAGTGGCTACATTAGTGCCAGGCAAAATAGGCTTCAATACAAAGATTATTACAGAAGATAAAAAAGAGAATTTTATAATGATAAAGGGGTGAATTCATAAAAGGATATAACAATCCTAATTATGAAAACATCTAATACCATTGCTTCAAAATAAAAAATTGATAGATAAAAGGGAGAAATACCCAAATCGATCTTGAGAGTTGGAGATTTTCATAATTTTCTGTCTTTCAGTAATTGGTAAGGAAGGTAAGGAAAATATTAGTAAAGAATAGGAGACAGGAGCAGCACTATTTTCAACCTATCCTTATTACTGTTAATAAAAACACTCTCAACAGCTGCTCAATGCTCTTTTTTTTTTTAAAGAAGGCATTTTAAAAAACAAAATAGGCTGATTCTTAAAACAAGTGTTAACAATTTCAAAAAATTGAAGGAAAAAAATACATTCTCAGACCACCACAGTACTGAAGATAAAAAATAAATAAGATATCTAGAAATTCCCCACATAGTGGAACATTAAGCAACACACTCAAATAATTCATGTTTTAATGAAGGAATAATAAGACAAATTTGAAACTATTTCAACTTGAATGTAATGAAAAGTTACCATGTCAAAATTCTGGAAAAAGAAGTAAATGCAGTGTTTGAGGTAATTTTTTTTAAGATATAAATAATTATAGTAGAAAAGATGGGTCTAAAATCAATAATCTGAGCTTTCATTTTTTGAAGCTACAATATAAATGGCCAACTACAATCAAAGGATGTAGGAAAATAATAAAAATAAGAATGGAAATCAATGAGTGAAAAATTCATTTTCAAGAGACTAACATATTTATTCCCTAACAAAACCATACAAGAAAAATAAACAAATTACCAAAATAAGGAATGAAAAAAAAGGGGGGGACATATGTCGTAGAACTTTCAAAGATACTAAGGAGGTAATATGGACAAATTTTATGCCAATAAATTCATTTTAAAAAAAGGTAGCTGACAATTTTTTGGAAGATAAATTGCCAGAACTGATATAATATGTGATTTTTCTACTCAATAAAAGAAAATCCATATCAAAAAACCTTCCAAAATAAAAAATTCAAAGTGAACTCTATCAAATAAGAGAAAACTTTCATTTTTACACAAATTCAGGGATTGAGGGGAAATACTCTTCAACTGAAGTCACGAGGGCAACATAACTCAGATTTGTAAATTTGAGAAAATACTACACAAAAAAATAAAACTACAGGCCAATATCTATCATGAACATATATCCTAGTAATTTTTTAAAATAAATGCAAGTTTTGCCCCCCCAAATATATTAAAAGGAGTGTATCAAGACAAAGTGAATTATGGTGGGAATGCAATCTTGGTTTAATATTCAAATCTCAATCCATATAATTTATTACATTAACAGAACAAAGAAATTTTATACCATCATCTCAATGGAAGGAAAAAAAGAGAAGCACATGACAAAATTCAATACTCTTCATGATTTAAAAAAAGAAGAAAGAGAGAAAGAAAAAGAAAACCAAAGAAACAAGCAACAACAACAAAAAATTTCCTATCAAAACTAAGAATAGAATTTTCTTTTTAATCTGATAAGGGCATGTATAAAAATCTTACAGACTACATTATATAAAATGGTAAAACTTTGAATGTCTTTCCAGGAACAAAGAAAGGATATCCACTCACCAATTCTAGATGTCTGGCTAAAAGGTTTATTAATTTTGTTTATCTTCTCAAAGAACCAGCTTATAGTTTCATTGATCTTTGCTATTGTTTTCTTTGTCTCTATTTCATTTATTTCTGCTCTGATCTTTATAATTTCTTTCCTTCTACTAACATTTTTGTTCTTCTTTCTCTAGTTGCTTTAGGTGTAAGGTTAGGTTTTCTATTTGAGATTTTTCTTGTTTCCTGAGGGAAGATTGTATTGCTATAAACTTCCCTCTTAGAACTGCTTTTGCTGTATCCCATAGGTTTTGGTTCATCGTGTTTTCATTATCATTTGTTTCTAGGTATTTTTGGATTTCCTCTTTGATTTCTTCAGTGATCCATCGGTTATCTAGTAGCATATTGTTTAACCTCCATGTGTTTGTGTTTTTTACAGTTTTTTTCCTATAATTCATTTCTAATCTCATAGCATTGTGGTCTGAAAAGACGCTTAATATGATTTCAGTTTTCGTAAATTAACCGAGGATTGATTTTTGACCCAAGATGTGATCTATCCAGGAGAATGTTCTGTGTGCAGTTGAGAAGAAAATGTATTCTGCTGCTTTCAGATGGAATGTCTTATAAATATCAATTAAGTCTATTTGGTCTGATGTGTCATTTAAGGCTTGTGTTTCCTTATTAATTTTCTGTCTGGATGAGCTACCTACTGGTGTAAGTGGGGTGTTAAAGTCCCCCACTATTATTGTATTACTGTCAATTTCCCCTTTTACGGCTGTTAACGTTTACCTTGTGTATTGAGGTGCTCCTATGTTAGGTGCATAAATATTTACAATTGCTATATCTTCTTCTTGGATTGATCCCTTGATCATTATGTAGTGTCCTTCTTTTTCTCTTGTAACAGTCTTTATTTTAAAGACTCTTTTTGTCTGATATGAGTATTGCTACTCCAGCTTTCTTTAGATTTCCATTTGCATGGAATATCTTTTTCCATCCCCTCACTTTCAGTCTGTATGTGTCCCTAGGACTGAAGTTGGTCTCTTGTAGACAGCATATATACAGGTCTTGTTTTTGTATCTATTCAGGCAGTGTTTCTTTTGGTTGGAGCATTTAATCCATTTACAGTTAAAGTAATTTTCAATATGCATGTTCCTATTGCCATTTTCTTAATTGTTTTGGTTTTGTTTTTGTAGGTCTTTTTTCTTCCCTTCCTCTTTTGTTCTCTTCTCCTGTGTCTCACCAATTCTATTCTACATTTTAGTAAAAACCCAGCCCAAGCACTAAAGAACAAAAAGAGATGAAAGGCATACAGATTGGAACGGGGAAAGTAAAGCTTTCAACATTCACAGGTGGCATGTTTTTTTTTTTTTTTTTTTTTTTGCGGTACTCGGGCCTCTCACTGTTGTGGCCTCTCCCGTTGTGGAGCACAGGCTCCGGATGCACAGGCTCAGTGGCCATGGCTCACGGGCCCAGCCGCTCCGTGGCATGTGGGATCCTCCCGGACCGGGGCACGAACCCGTGTCCCCTGCATCAGCAGGCAGACTCTCAACCACTGCACCACCAGGGAAGCCCAGTGGCATGATTTTGTATGGCAAAAATTCTATATTATGTACATAAAATTTGTAGAACTAATATAAAGATTTATCAAGGTCCTAGAATACAAAGTCAATATACAAAATAATTTTATTATATACACTAATGATAAAAACATTTTAAAATGAAATTTAAAATACTGTTTATAATAAGTGCTAAACCTATCAAATTGCAAGGGACAAATCTGCTGGAAGATGTGTAATATATATATATCTGCATAGATAATGACAAAGCCTTTAATGAAGAAATTAAATAATATATAAATAAATTGAAAAATCTACATATCCATAGATGGGAAATCTCAGTATTAGATGATATTTTCCCCTAAAACTCATCTATAGGTTCAACACAATTCCAATCAAATTCCCAGCAGCCTTTTTTTTTTAATTGGCAAACTGATTCTAAACATATTTGGAAATGCAAAAGGACCTAGAATAGCCAAAACAATACTGAAAAAAGAAAAGTAATATGAAATTTCCATTACTAGGTTTGAAGAAGACTTGCCATAAAGCTGCAATAATCAAACAGTGTAGCATAATGTTATACAAATAGATCAATAAAACTGTATAGAGTGCCAAAATAGAACACATAAGTATAGTCAATTGATTTTCACACATTTCCAAATTAATTAAATTTGGAAAAGAAACATATTTTTAACATATAGTGAAAAAATAGGATTATCTATAAAGAAAAAATGCATTCCATGTAAAAACATATTAATTTGAGATGGACCCTGGGTCTAAATTTTAAGACTAGAATAATAAACTTTTAGGAAAAAAAAAACAAAAAACTAAGAGAATATATTGGTGAGTTTGGGGAGGCCAATATTATTTAATCAGAATACAAAATACACTAACCATAAAGATGTCTGCTGAACAAAAACACTATTGAGAAAATGAATAGGTAGGTCATAGGAGCAAACAATCATTGCAATGCATATATCTGAAAAAAAAAGTTTTGTATCTGAAACATACAAAGAACTCGTGTAAAATAACAACTAAAATACAAACTTCCCAATAAACATGGTCAAAAGAATTGGCAAGAAACTTGAGAAAATTATGCATATTAATAGTCAAAAAGAACATGAGAAGGTGGTTGTCATCATTATCCATCAGTAAATTACAAATTGAAAAATTCACACCCACTAGAATGGGCAATATAGAATTTTTAAAAATAATTAAATATATATAAATAATACCTGCAAAGACAGGGAGGAATTGGGATCACATGTTGCTGGTGTAATATTAAAGCCAAACAACCATTTTGGAGGGCCCCTTGAAGGATTCTATTACAGTTCAATATACAATTGAAGTTAAATTACTTGTATACAGTGTATAATTCTCTGTACCCACAAGGTCACTCCTAAGGATTTACCCAAAAGAATAAAAAACTATGTCAAAAAAGAGGGAAAAAAACCCATGTACATAAATTTTTATAGTAGCCATATCTGTGAATTAGACTTATCCCATATACTCATCAAGAGGATAATAAGTAAACAAACTCTGGCCTATTAATACAATTGAATGCCACTCATCAAAATAAAAACAAAGCAAAAAACACTACTGAAACATACAGCAGAGATGTATCTTAAAACACATATACACACACTACACAGAGTGAAATAAATCAGACATAAATGAGTACATATTCTATATATCCTGTGAAATCAAAAGACAGGCAAGGCTAATCTTTGGTGTTGGTTATCAAAAACTAATCTCATCAGGGCAAGGATGGGGATCAACTGGAAGGAAACTTTCAGGGATGAGGAAAACATTCTGTACCTTGTTTGAGTTGTTTTACATTAGTATCTACAATTCTCAAAATTTATTAAACTGAATGTTCAAGACCTGTTCATTCTATTGCATGTAAATTATGAAAAATAGATGATAAATATAATAAAATAACAAACACAATAAATGAATAAATAAAACTTCTTAGCACTACCACATATATGGATATTGGATAATTTATTTAATCTCTGTAGACCTCAGTTATCTTCTCCATAAATCAAGGATAATTATATCTGCTTTACAAATTGGAAGCTTCTTTTTCTTATACATAAGCTGTTGTGATACAAAAGAATTTCAAATATCCTGTACTAAATATTCAAAATGTCATTTAATTAGTTAATTAAAGGAGTAAATTATTGAATGTTTAATAAATAAAAAATCAGGAAACATCCTAATGACAATTTTTTAAAGTTTGTGAGTACATTTACAGAAAATTACTATATCAACATATAAAATTAAAATTTTTCCAACATATATTTAACATTTCAACTTTCTAAGTAATTATCATTCTTGAAAATCTCACAATAATTTGAGGATGGAGAAAGCAAAATTTCAGTTTCTTTACAAATTGGGAAATTAATGACTATCAGTCCAACTGGGCTGAATTCTTGACCCCTAGACACAGCTTTGTTACATTTATGAGTCTTTGAAGAATAAACGTACATTTATTGATAAACTTGGGTTTGCTCAGCTTCTCTAGGTTTTTGTGTGCTGATAGATACAGTCTTATTTTGATTTTTCAAGCTGTTAGAGAGCTTCCAAAGACTGTAGATTTATTCAATTAAATAATGATGGGGAAATAACAGCATGTGAAAAGGAAACCACTGATTCATTCTGATGATAAATCTCAAACATCAAAATTAACACATCATGGTAGCTTTTATTCCTTTTTACTTGAAAAATTGTTGCACCAATTAAATGATACAATTAAAAAATAATAATACAGAGAAATCACATACAACCCACAAACCTGAAACAAACTTTTTCTTTTTTCTTGGCCTGTTTCTTTTTTGTTTGTTTTTGTTTTGTTTTGTTTGTGGGAGGAACCATTTTTCATTGTAGTAAATCATTAGTTTCAAGAATGAAAGAATTATCATTAAATTCTGGCTTTATATGTTAGCTATTTGACCTCATGCAAATATCTCAAACTTGAGCCTTAATTTTCTAAAATGAGAGTAACATCCATTTTTTTGAGATTCTAAAATATATTTTAGCACATTTTTAATTGCCAGGAATCAAAATGCATTTTAATAACATTTAACAATTAATTATAGAATTACAAGAAAATTGCAAATGTAAGGCAGAGAGTTTCTTTATACTTCACACCCAGTTTCTCTTAATGTTAACATATTTCATTACTGTGACACATTTGTCAAAATTGAGACCAACATTTGTATGCTATTATTTTCTAAACTCCAGACTTTATTTGTATTTAACTAGTTTTTATACTAATTTTCTTTTTGTCTTCCTGAATCCAAAGCAAGATAACACATTGTAATAGTTCATTATGTCTCCTGTAACATTTCTCACTCTTTCCTTAATCTTCGTGACCTTAACAGTTTTGAAAATTACATTTTGTCTTCTGTCCCTCAATTTGAGGTTAATTATTATTTTTTCAAGATAGATGGGGGTAATTGGTTTCAGGGAAGAATATCACAGACATGTAATGGTACTCCTCATCATATCATATCATGATATCAAGCTAACATCCCTAGTGAGTTTAACCTTGATCATTTGGTTAATATAGTATATATTTGATATTTAGGTTATACAAATTTACTAATTTTTGCTAAAGTTTTTCAGCTTTGCCTATTGAGGACTCTTCTGATCTGCTTCTGTCTTACTGGCATCCCCATTTTTTTCGTTTTTTAGTGTTTTCTTTCTTTTAGACACTACAAGATATTCCCAGTTAACTGTGTATTTTCTGTGCCCCAGCCTAGAATCAGCCTTTTCTCTAAAGAGAGTTTCTTTTATTGGAGAATAGCACTTAGAAACCAAGGGATTAGGTGTACTTGTGGCTTTTGGGGTGTCACTATTTCTAGGCCCTATGGGGACCCTTTTAGTGTACTTTCTCAGAGCTAGAATATATAGGTATGCACCCTAACCCAAGTATATACACATATCTGCTATCTATCTATCTATCTATCTGTCCATCCTAAATATGAGCTCATATTTTCTCCAACTTTAATCCAGTAGCATAAGGATTCATTTTAACCTTCTCCCTTGTATATTGATAACTTCCCTCTCCAACAGTGAGAAACTGGGTTCCACCATCCACCATTTGTTAACTTGTGTGTTATATCCCAGTGCACATGTAATAGAGCATAGAATTGTGGATCCACGCCCCCCATGAAAAACAAATTTGACAACCAAAGCACCATGTTTATGTATGGTTCCTTTTTCCTTAAGTTGTTGTATGAAAACTTATGTTCACACAAAATCCTGTGTGCTAATTTTTATACCTTTATTCCTAATCCCCTAAATCTGTAAATGACCTAAATGTTCTTCAACAGGTGAATGGCAAAACAAACTGCTGTATCCCTACAATGGAATAAATACTATTGATCAATAAAATGAGCTGAACTATTGATTTGTACAACTACTTGGGTGAATCTGAAATGCATATTACTAAGGGGAAGAAACCAAACCCAAAGCAGTATGTTGTTATGATTCCACTCACATGACATTCTAGTAAAGGCAAACAGAAAACAGATTTTTGGTTGCTAGATGTTCAAGCTGGGCTAGAGAGGGTTGTTAATAGGAAGGAAGATGGGCAGGGTACTTTTTAAGATGAGTATACTATTATGTATGACATTGGAGTGGTGAATTTGGGCATTTGATTAAATCCATAGACCATATATCACAAAGAGTGAACTTTAATTTACGCAAATTTAATAAAAAATAATCAACAGGATTTCAGGGGTCCTAAGTTGAATGAAGACATTTTTTAACTTTTTATTTTATATTGGAGTATAGTTGATTAACAATGTTGTATTAGTTTCAGGTGTACAACAAAGTGATTCTTGGTTAATGATTTTAAATATAGCAACGTGCACATGTTAATCCCAAACTCCCTAACTATTCCTCCCCCCTACCCTTCCCCCTGGTAACCATGTAAAAGATGTTCAACATTGCTAATTATTAGAGAAATGAAAATCAAAACTACAGTGAGATAATACCTCACACCAGTCAGAATGACTATCATCAAAAAATCCACAAACAATAATTGCTGGAGCAGGTGTGAAGAGAAGGGAACTCTCCTACACTGTTGGTGGGAATGTAAATTGGTGCAGCCACTATGGAAACAGTATGGAGGTTCCTTAAGACACTAAAAATAGAGCTACCATATGAACCTGCAATCCCACTCTTGGGTGTGTACCCAGAGAAAAACATGATCCAAAAGGATACATGCACCCCAATGTTCATTGCAGCGCTGTTTACAATAGCCAAGACATGGAAGCAACCTAAATGCCTATTGACAGAAGAACGGATAAAGAAGACATGGTACCTATATACAATGGAATATTACTCAGCCATTAAAAAGAATGAAATAATGCCATGTGCAGCAAGATGGATGAACCAAAGATTGTCATACTGAGTGAAGTAGGTCACACAGAGAAAGAGAAGTATCATATGATATTGCTTATATACAGAATCTAAATTTTAAAAAAATGATACAAATGAACTTATTTGTGGAACAGAAACAGACTAACAAACTTTGAATAAAGACTTTGATGCCCCCCCCCACCGCCCCAAACCCCCCCTGGGGGGAAAAAAGTATTGGAAACTGTAATATTATTCTTCTTGGGCTGCCATAAACAAAATACCACAGACTATATGATTTAAACAATAGAAATTTATTTCTCATGGTTCTGGATGCTGGGAAGTCAAAGGTCAAGTACCAGCTTATTTGGTTTCTGGTAAAAACTGTCTGTCTAATCTTATTGTATCCTCAAATGACCTTTCCTTGGGAAATGTACATTAAGAGATCTTGCTCTTCCTCTTATAAATCCACTAATCCTATCAGATTAGGACCCCACCCGTATGATCTCATTTAACCTTAATAACCTCATAAAAGCCTTATTTCCAAATAAGTTCCCCCATTTAAAGTGTGCAATTCAGTGATATTTAATATATTTGCATATGTGTGCAACCATCACCACAGTAAGAGTTCTTTAAATTATATGAATGTATTCCCTTATCAGATATATGATTTTGCAAATATTTTCTCCCATTCTGTGAGTTGTCTTTTTGCTTTCTGATGGTGTCCCTTGAATCAGAATAGTTTTTAATTTTAATGAAGTCCATTTATCTAATTTTCCTTTTGTTCCTCATAATTTTGGTGTCATATCTAAGAATCTCCTGCCAAATCCAAGGTTAAGATTTTTCCCTGTGTTTTCTTCTAAGAGTTTTATAGGCTTATGGGTTTGATAGGTTTATTTGCTACACTTCATTGAGCAAAATATCCTAAAATACTTGTAACTGATGGACTTGGAGAACCAACCATGATCTGGATTAGACTTCAGTGTCCTAAAATTCAGTGCTCTTCAATGAAGTTCGGATTGTGATTCTCAATAATCAAACCAGGCCTAAGAGTCCATTTAAAACTTATTTCTTGGAAATACAGTGGTTAACTATTTAATGCATAGGTATATGACACACTGTCTCTACAATGTACCTGTGTGATGTTTCTTGCCCTATAGATTTTCAAACTTTTAAACATATAATTATATATGATGCATATAGATTCAGAGTATTACTCTTGTTTAATTATATAATTTCTAGACCTTAATGTTTCTTTAAATATACCATTTTGTGGAAATCATACGAGTTTCCGGCAACAGAATTATTCATCCAGAAGATAAAACAAACTGAATTACGCCTGACTAAAAGGTCTATATGTATGATACAATGAGAATAATTTATTTGAAAACACTTATGACTTTAAAACAATCTACTATTAAGATTTATCTTCCATTTTCCTATCAAATAATTATTTTACAAATATCTCCTGGGATAAGCCAGAAACTTGGTTAGTGTACAGGAGATTCCTGGTAGTTGTTACTGTTACAGTCAATTAATTGACAAGAGTAGGTGATGCTTAATTATAGAAATGGTTCACACAAGTATTATTTCAGTGATGTACTAGCCTTGCATGGGCCAAATATATATTGCTTGAGATAACTTTTTTTTAAAGACAACTGTCAGGAAAAAATTTAGAAACCTGTACTATTCACTTCTATTTAAAATAATGTTGCAGGTTATGCTGATTCAATAATGGAAGTACAAACTAAAATTACAATAACATTTACAGAACAACAGTTTATCTTCGTGATGTGTTTCACCCATTAAGTAGAATAATGCAGAGTCCAAGAATTAGGCTCAGACATTGTTATAAACCAACTGGGTTATGTCAGACCAATTGCTAAAATTACCTCTATTTATACCATTGTTTTTTAAATAGGCAGGTTTTTTTTCCCTTGAGGGAGGGGAGCTTAAGATTGAAGTAATGTCCATTGGATATTAGTATATTATAAATTTTTAAAGCCAACAACCCATCTAGTTATGTGATCTTCCCACCTTTTCTATTTTCACTCAGTATGTTTCTTACACTTTATGAGTCATTTGAAGCACAACATTACTTTAAGTGGTTGTGTGTCAGCATTAATAAAACTGAGTCTCTAGACCTCAGTTTTGTATTTTATCCTTAAGTCTCTGGTTTGAAACAGAAGGAGAAAGGGAAAAGGAGAGAGGGACAGAGAGACAGAAAGAAAGAGAGAAAAAGAGAGAGAAGGGAATTCTGTAGAGTCAGTAAACCAGAACTGACAATGAGCAAAAGGATAAGAGTAATTATGGCTGTGCAGTGGATTTCACTTCTGGAAGTGGTGAATGCTGTGGTGAAGGAACTGTGATATTGGCCAGCAAGAAGTATGTTAGACACAGTTTCTCCTTGGAGACCTCCCTTGGCAGCTCTCCACAACCACTAACCCCCAAAACCTAGGTAACATGCTCCTTCTATTTTTAACTCAATGTTGGCACAATTTTCCCTTTATCTGACTTGAATGTGCAGCAGCCTGTGCACCAGGCTGTGAGTCAGAGGCAGGGTCTCTGTCTTGTTGACAATATCTTCAGATTTTATCACAGAGACTGGTTAAGACTTAACAAATATATGTGCTGAATGATGACTGTTGAGTAAATACTTCACATGAGATTGGTGCAGAGGACAGGCAGTGCAGTGGACCAGGGAATGTTAACAAGGATGTTTTTTGAATGAAAGATATCCAACAGCAGGAGGTTAATTGTATGTATAAGAAATCATGAAAGCATTCCCATTTGAATCTAATTTTTATGCCTGCAAAGTAGCAAAACAAACAAATGACATTAAAATCAATGAGTATTAAAACATCACCTCCTCAACCCCACCCCTCCCTAGCTTCTTGAAAATTAGTAGCTTGATTCCCCACTTTCAAGTTCCCATCTTTGCCAGGTCCTGATTTTAGACAGAGAGCCCACCATCCAAAGGCACTTACAGTTCAATTGCATAACCTTAGATCTGGTCCCTGAATATTATTCACATGGAATCATATTAATAAATTCATTCTTAAAATACTGTTAATGGGAATAGGGAGGAAAATCACTTTTAATAAAGTAAGCATGATTATATAATATGTTACTTTCAAATGATTGTCATTAAATATTAATTGATTATATAAATGAAGGTGTATATACATGCTATACATATATATACAAGATTAATATATACATGTAAAACATTGTTATGAATTTAATTTGAAGAAAATTATCATACACTGTATATCAGATCACTATTATTATTTTTTTTTTTTTTGTGGTACGCGGGCCTCTCACTGTTGCGGCCTCTCCCGTTGCGGAGCACAGGCTCCGGATGCGCAGGCTCAGCGGCCATGGCTCATGGGCCCAGCCGCTCCACCACATGCGGGATCTTCCTGGACCGGGGCATGAACCTGTGTCCCCTGCATCGGCAGGCAGACTCTCAACCACTGCGCCACCAGGGAAGCACCCAGATCACTATTATTAAATCATAGATAATCTGTGACAATTATATTATTAAATATGAAGAGATATGTATTTTCAATACTTTGTCAACCCATTTCCCTAAATGCTGTCTGCTAAAGAATGATAGTTTATTTTATTCATCCATCTATACAATATCCCTAATTCTCATCTGTACTAAATTAACTATGAAATAAGATCATCCATTATCACTTGAACTTTTTTTGTTTGTTTTTGTTTTAATAGATCTTTATTGGAGTATAATTACTTCACAATACCATGTTTCTGTTGCACAACAAAGCGAATCAGCCACATGCATACACATGTCCCCATATCCCCTCCCTCTTGAGCCTCCCTCCCATCTACCCTATCCCACCCCTCTAGGTCATCACAAAGCACCGAGCCAATCTCCCTGTGCTATGCTGCTGCTTCCCGCCAGCAAACTATTTTACATTAGGTAGTGTATGTATGTCGATGCTACTCTCACTTCGCCCCAGCTTCACCCTTCTACCCCATGTCCTCAGGTCCATTTTCCATGGCTATTGCTTTATTCCTGCCCTGCAACTAGGTTCATCAGTACTTTTTTTTTTTTTTTTAATTCTGTATATGTATGTGTTAGCATATGGTATTTGTTTTTCTCTTTCTGACTCACTTCACTCTGTATTGAACTGGTTTTAAAAATTTGTTCTAGGGAAGTCGTTGTCCCTGGACTGATAGATTTAACTCTCATTCTGTTCATAAATCTTCATTGCTGTAACAGTATCTGATTAAACTAAGCTCTGCCTTGTGTTTTGAAACTTCCAAAGTTCCACTGTGAATGTTCTACGTGACTTAATCTCTCCTCCTAGAAAAAAACCACATTCTGTTATATTCCACATTTCAAGTGCAAAACATATTAAAGTTAAATAAAGTTGCCCATAAAATGTTACAACTTTTAAGATTAACTGATGGATATGCTTGAACATGCTTGAATACATGCATTGGATGGGTAGACAACAGTGATGGTTTTTAAATAATTTGAGAGAACCATTTCTATTTGCAAACTTCTTTTTTGTTGCCTGTTTATACAGAATCATTAGTCACCAATATCTGCTGGAAGAAAACATTCTTCTAGAAGTTACTTCTCAAAATCATTAGATGCATTTTCATGGTTAAAACTGTTTCCTATTTAAATGGTCATCCTCTTAATTAAGAAAAGTTTTTCACATGTAGTGTTTATGTTATAGGCTCCGTGTTAAATCATGCATTGCAAACTATTCTTAGGCAATGCATTGAGCGGCTGCAAATGATTTCCAGAGAACTGGCTAGCATTCTTGCCTGAATACATTCTTGTCTTGCAATGTAAAAATTAGATATAGGGGCTTCCCTGGTGGTGCAGTGGTTAAGAATCCGCCTGCCAACACAGGGGACACGAGTTCGAGCCCTGGTCCCGGAAGATCCCACATTGCCGCAGAGCAACTAAGGCCACGCGCCACAACTACTGAAGCCCACACCCCTAGAGCCTGTGCTCCGCAACAAAGAGAAACCACCACAATGAGAAGCCCATGCACTGCAACGGAGAGTAGCCACCACTCGCTGCACCTAGGGAAAGCCCACGCGCAGCAACAAAGACCTAATGCAGCCAAAAATAAATAAAATAAAAATAAATTTAAAAAAGAAATTAGATATAAAATACAGATTTTGACACTGTTCATGCTGACAATCATAATTAGTATCTAAAAAATCTTGGAACATCTAGAAAGTTTTCTATAAAGACTGAATCATTTTTACAAGTTCACAATCATAAATAAATACACATACACACATATATGTCATACATATATATTCTTACATATTCTGTATTCTAAGAATAACAAATATTCTTATAGTCAGATTATTAAGCTTCTACTGTATGCCAAGTAGTAAGTCAGCCAACATTATTTAGTGAAAAGAGCACTGTCAGGAGACAGATGATCTTGGTTTAATTGCCTGTGTTACTGTTCACTAAATTTTAGTTCTTGAAGAAGTTCTTTTAGCTACTGTTTGTACTTCAGTTGTCCTCCTATGTGAAATGGGGGGTAATAAGCCCTATCTCAAGGGGTTTTACACAAGGATTAAATGAAATGACATCTGTAAAATACTTGGTAGAGTAAGTGGAACATTATAGGAACTCAACAAATGTAAGCTTACTCCTCTCATGAGTTATGGGGAGATGAATAGAATATATAAGACATGGCTTCTGGCTCAGAGAAATATACTAGTCAAGGGAGAATCATAGGAGAAACTGAAAAACTATCCACAGGGGAAAAAGAATCTTATTTGATTGTCAACTGAGTAGTAAATGTTCAAATTAAAGAGAAGGAGAAACAACTCTAGAGTAGTTTGAAGTAGCCCACTGGAGAAGGGGTTTAGTAAGTGGATAAGATTTGGGTAGGTAAAAATAAGTGACAAATGAATTCACTCATAGGTAAATTAGGCCTCCATTTTTTCAATGATCTTTCAATCACTTTTACCTACTGAAAAGTAAAAGCCACAATTATTCTATGAAATGAATCTGAAGGTGTTTGCTTCTCTTGAATGTTAATATTTGAGAAGTCTTTGCCAAATATTATACTCATGGCCATGTCCATTAAGGAAAAAAGTGACCCAGTAGGAATAGGCCAGTGGATGCTGCATGGTGATAGCCTAACCCTGCTGATAATCTTGGATTAGCCCAGGAATCTGGTCCTCCCTCAGTCACACCTATTTGATGATTTTAGACAAGGACCTCTCCCTCTTTAAGCCTCAGTTTTGTTATCTGTAGAATGTGGAGGTTGCTGTTCAGAATCTCTGAATCCCTTCCAGTTCAGGTACACTTATAGTGTAAGCCCAACTATTCCACGGACAGAAACTCTTAGGTGTCCAATGAGCTGTGAAAAGGAAACCTATTAGGAACTGGAACATGGGAGAGACTGTGAGATAATTAGATAAACAAGCACAACAGGGAAGAGTTAGTAGGAAACACCATGAGTCAAGAAACTGGAATTTAAAACCATGGAATTTCTTCCAAATAAAGAAAAAATAAATTTAAAAAATATATTTTCAAGAAGGCTTTTTTTAGGACAGTGAGAAACAGTTGGTTGCTCTCTGCTTGGTGGTCAGCACTGAAAAAGAAACCACCAAACAAGATGCATCCATTTCTAAGTTCACCGTTTAAACACAAACTCACTACTTCTTTCCAGGAGCCTTTTGTCCCCCTAGGTCACTTTCTCCTTGTTCGTAGATTAGTTTGGCTAAATTTAATATATTTGGCCTCTGGAGAATGCATTGGAGGTTGCTTTCCCTGTGAAAGGAAAGAGAACTCCCTCACCTCTTTCTTATTTTCCACCCTCATTGGAGCAGCTTTGAGACTATTCCGAAAACCACTCAAAATACTAATAACATTCTAGAGACGTTTACTCAATAACCACAGGTAATTATCCCCCAGAGGAAAAAGGACTGAAGGTTTATGGGCTATTCAAATGCTGTGTCTTAACTTTTCTCCTTCAGCTTCCTATCCTATAAAACTTACAAATTACAGTTGTATTGCCTACACAGTACATACAACTCAGTGTAAAGAAAATGGCAAAATTCACTTAATGATAAATATTCTTGTTAAGGTTTCAGTGGCAGCATGGTGGTTTTGCAGTTGCCATTAGATGAACTTATAGCTTGAGTCATTATGCTTTCTTTTTTATTTCAATATTTATAGATATTGGTGTTTCATATTGAGTGCAAGACTTAACCCCCATATGTGTTTTCTGTCATTATGGAAATAATTTCATTGTCCTTTCATTTTTGTTATAAACCTCTAAACTTTCACGGGGTCATTGGGAAAAAAAAAATTTCCTTTTCTGATTCCATTAACTGGAGTGTGTCCACTTTATATTCTGTGTTTAAGTTACAGACATTAAAGTTGGAATTCATCATCCTCATCTTCAATCCTATAGCTACTGTAAGGATTCATACTGGATTTGTATTCCACCTGCTTTTTTTGGGGAGTGGGGGTAGGTTTAGACTTATAGCTTAAAGAACAAAGGGATTAATTATGTCTCTCTCACGTAATTGTCCTTAGTGAAAGAGGCCAGTTCAGTGAGTTAGCTGTACTCCTCACAATCACTTGAGGGCCCAGGTTCGTTTGACTTACTGATAAGCCACACATAGGCCAATAGCATCATTTACATGATTAAAACTGAATCACCACCATGTTTGTTTTCCAGCTGGTGGTAAATGGAAAGAAATCATGGAAAAGTTATGTCCATTATTTGATGCACAAGCCTAGACCCGGCACACTTCACGTCCAACCAAATCCTGTTAGGGAGATTCTTGTGAAAAAACCTGGGCTAGACTATCTGATGATGAAATAACGCATGGACAGGGAAAACACAGACAACATGACTCTGGCAACTGCAAGTAAGGTCATCTTGCATCACCCAGCCCCTGCTGAATCTCCAGATCATTGCAGCCACATCACTGACCTCAGGTGGTACCATTAAAACCCCTAGCCAGCAGAGGTCTGCATAAATTTCAGAAATGATCTTTGGAAATAATGTCCATATGCCTGGCTAAAATTCTTTATCTATGAAAGATGTACCTTTTTATAGATAATTAGTAGTCTCTACCACATCTTCCATAGCAGAATAAGTTGCTAGTAAGGATAGTTCTGGCAGTAGGCTGAAAGGGAAAGGATGGAGGAATATTTTCTGATTTATCAGACTCATGGGCTCCTTGTTCTGAGTCCTAGTTTCTAGAGAATGTTTTATTTCATTTGATCTACTGGGTCAGGATTTGGCATGGAGTAAAAAAGTTTAGTGAAAGATTCGACGTAAATTGGCTGATATAAACACAAAGGGAATTTACTTATTATTTTTTAAATAGATCTGCATTGGAGTATAATTGCTTCACAATACTGTGTTAGTTTCTGTTGTACAACAAAGTGAATCATCCATATGCATACACATGTCCCCATATCCCCTCCCTCTTGAGCCTCCCTCCTACCCTCCCTATCTCACCTCTCTAGGTGGTCGCAAAGCACCAAGCTGATTTCCCTGTGCTATGCTGCTGCTTCCCACTAGCTACCAGTTTTACATTTGGTAGTGTATATATGTCAATGCTACTCTCTTACTTTGTCCCAGCTTACCCTACCCCCTCCCTGTGTCCTCAAGTCCATTCTCTATGTCTATGTCTTTATTCTTGCCCTGCCACTAGGTTTATCAGAACCTTTTTTTTTTTTTAGATTCCATATATATGTGTTACCATACGGTATTTGTTTTTCTCTTTCTGACTTACTTCACTCTGTATGACAGACTCTAGGTCCGTCCACCTCACTACAAATAACTCAATTTCATTTTGCTTTATGGCTGAATAATATTCCATTGTATATATGTGCCACATCTTCTTTATCCATTCATCTGTCGATGGGCACTTAGGTTTGTTCCATGTCCTGGCTATTGTAAATAGTGCTGCAATGAACATTATGGTACATGACAATTTTTGAATTATGGTTTTCTCAGGGTATATGCCCCGTAGTGTAATTGCTATGTCAAATGGTATTTCTATTTTTAGTTTTTTAAGGAAACTCCATACAGTTCTCCATAGTGGCTGTATCAATTTACATTCTCACCAACATTGCAGGAGGGTTCCCTTTTCACCACATCCTTTCCAGCATTTATTGTTTCTAGATTTTTTGATAATGGCCATTCTGACTGGCGTGAGGTGATACCTCATTGTAGTTTTGATTTCTATTTCTTTAATAATTAGTGATGTTGAACATCTTTTCATGTGCCTCTTGGCCATCTGTATGTCTTCTTTTGTGAAATGTCTATTTAGATCTTCTGCCCATTTTTTAATTGGATTGTTTGTTTTTTTGATATTGGGCTCCATGAGCTGTTTGTATATTTTGGAGATTAATCCTTTTGTCCGTTGTTTCGTTTGCAAATATTTTCTCCCATTCTGAGGGTTGTCTTTTCATCTTGTTTATGGTTTACTTTGCTGTGTAAAAGTTTTTGAGTTTAATTAGGTCCCATTTGTTTGTTTTTGGTTTTATTTTCATTACTCTAGGAGGTGGGTCAAAAAAGATCTTACTGAGGTTTATGTCAAAGAGTGTTTTTCCTATATTTTCCTCTAAGAGTTTTATAGTGTCTGGTCTTACATTTAGGTCTTTAATCCATTTGGAGTTTATTTTTGTGTATGGTGTTAGATAGTGTTCTAATTTCATTCTTTTACATGTAGCTGCCCAGTTTTCCCAGCACCACTCATTGAAGAGACTGTCTTTTCTCCATTGTATGTTCTTGCCTCCTTTGTTGTAAATTAGGTGACCATATGTGTATGGGTTTATATCTGGGCTTTCTATCCTGTTCCATTGATCTATATTTCTGTTTTTGTGTCAGTACCATACTGTCTTGATTACCATAGCTTTGTAGTATAGTTTGAAGTAAGTTGCGGTGCCTGATTCCTCCAGCTCCATTTTTCTTTCTCAAGATTGCTTTGGCTATTCGGGGTCTTTTGTGTTTCCATACGAACTGTAAAGTTTTTTGTTCTAATTCTGTGAAGAATGCCATTGGTAGTTTCATAGGGATTTCATTGAATCTGTACAAAGGGAATTTAGATACAGAAGAAAAGTGAGATGCACAAAGGAATGTAGTCTTCAGTCTACATTCTGAATGGTCTTGGGTAAAAATTTTTGCCACAGGACTATTTTTTAGGGATGGGAGCCATGCTTTGTTTGGGATGATCTGGTAGAGCTAGGAACGGTGCACAGTTAGAAGTGAGTGTGATTTGGTCTTCACTCAGGAACTCAGAATATGGATCACTTGTGTGCAGAGTGTGGAGAAGACATATGGAAAGGGAGGCGGGGATTTAGGTCATATTGTGAATGTTGGAATTGTCCCCATGGGAGTGCTGTAGGGTATTATTGATTCATGTTGGTCCAGGGCACATCAGGGAAATTCTCAACTAACTAAAGTGTGTGTGTGTGTGTGTGTGTTTGTGCACAAGCTCACATGCATACTCATGTGTTTATTTGTGTGAGTGGCTTATGCATTTCTTAAAGTGCATCCTTTCTCATGGGGATTGAAGGAAAGAAAGGGGCAAATGAAATTTCTAATCTTATATAAATAAGTACTCTGACTTTGACACCATGCTCAGTTATTTTTATACAAATCTCGCTTAATTCCTACAAATAGAAAAATTAGCATACATTTCTTTATTTCTCAGATGAAAAAATTAAAGCGTATGGATGTTGAATTACATGCTCCAGGTCATTCAGAAGTCAATAAATAATGGTTTTCTGGTGCCAAACCTGATGCATCTTTAATTCCAGCACATAGTCTTATGCTTGTATTGTTCACTCCTATAGCTGAGCCTGCAAACAGGGACATCTAGGGACACTGATATGTGAATGCTGCAGGCCTCACTGATCGAGCAATAAAACAGGGCACTGAGGACAAAAGCAGAGCAGAGCTTTGCAGGCAGATCTCATTTTATTGAGCTTCACAGATATTACATTTTTGTTTTTACAAATTGAAGGTTTGTGGAAACGCCTTGTTGAGCAAGTATATGGTCGCAATTTTTCTGACAGCATTTGCTCACTCTGTGTCTCTGTCATAATTCTGAAATGATTCCCGTGATATTTCAAACCCTCCACCAGCCAAAAGGTTTTGTGCCTGAAGGCTCAGATGATAGTTAGCATTTTTTAGCAATGGAGTATTTTTTTTTACTGTTTTATTCCTACATTTAAAAAATTATTTTTTATTTTTTTTACATCTTTATTGGAGTATAATTGCTTTACAATGTTGTGTTAGTTTCTGCTGTACAACAAAGTGAATCAGCTATATGTATATATATATCCCCATATTCCCTCCCTCTTGAGATTCCCTCCCACCCTCCCTATCCCACCTCTTGAGGTTGTCACAGACCATTGAGCCGACCTCCATGTGCTATGCAGCAGCTTCCCACTAGCTATCTATTTTACATCTGGTAGTGTATATGTCAGTGCTACTCTCTCACTTTGTCCCAGCCTCCCCTTCCCACGCTGTGTCCTCGAGTCCGTTCTCTACATCTGCGTCTTTATTCCTGCCCTTCCACTAGGTTCATCAGTACCATTTTTCTCAATTCCATATATTATGAGTTAGCATATGGTATTTGTTTTTCTCTTTCTGACTTACTTCACTCTGTATGACAGTCTCTAGGTCCATCCACCTTACTACAAATAACTCAGTTTCATTCCTTTTTGTGGCTGAGTAACATTCCATTGTATATATGTGCCACATCTTCTTTATCCATTCATCTGTCAAGGGACATTTAGGTTAAGCGATGAAGTATTTTTAATTGAGGTATTTACTTTCGTTTTTTAAGACATAATGCTATTGTGCACATAATAGACTACAACATAGTGTAAATGTAACTTTTGTATGGACTGGAAAACAAGCAAACAAAAATCCTGTGACTCCTTTTATTGCAATATTTGCTTTATTGTGGTCATCTGGAACGAAACTTGAAATATCTCAGAGGTATGCCTGTATTGAAAAACAAAAGCAAACAACAAACCTCTCAATCTCCACCAGAATAATGAATCTTGGTTCTTACTGAATGTACTGTAGCCTAAAATGTATTTTAAAGATGTCAACATCTCAAGATATTCTTAAAATGATACTGTACAAATGACTACTACCATCTATGTGTAATCTTGTTTCTGTCCTCAATACTTCTGCAACATTTGGAATAATGATAAAGTGTGTGGTGGGGGAGGGGTGAGAAATAGTGGAATATTCCCCTAATTCTGAGTTCAAATTTCAGGAATATAATACTATTTTCCTTTTAAAGAATTAAGACAGCATCCTAATTATTTGAGGATGGTATTGTGGTATTGTCAAGGATACCTTAATAACTGATCTCTTAGAGAATGATCTCTGTATTTGACATTCCAACACCTTTTCCCATGTTCCTAGCCCAGAGTCACACTCACCTTAGCACCACTAGATTTTCTGAACAAAGATTTTCTGGCAAAGATTTTCTGAACAAGCTTACTCAATAACCCCTCATCAATGAGTCATATGATATAAATCAGATGAAAAAATATATTTTACCTCAAGTACACATAAAGCAAGAGTCTACTGAAAAAGTTCATTTGCTATAATGCTTAGGAGGACAGAAAATTGGAAAACAGGATTACTAAGCCAACTCTTATAGGAGAGACTTGCATGAGGTCAAGTCTGATGTGACTTTGGGGCAAGTTTGATTTTTCTGAGCATCTGTCTCCTAATTGGTAAAATACAGACAACACCACTTACATACATTTATCTGAGGGTTGTCAAACAAGCCTATAACATGCCTATGAAAATTGCTGGTATATAAAAGCATTAAATGTATGATAGTTCATAATGGTTTTATTAATGTTGCTATTTCAAGAACAAAATTAAATGAATATAATCTTTGCTTAAACATTTGCAATAATAGGGGATTAATAGTGGAAAACGTGAACTCTTGGGTCACGTTACCTGACTTCAAACTCTGAACCCTTTTTACTAGCTCATCAGACAAGGCACTCTGTCTTTCTGTACCTCATTTTATCATGCATAAAATGGAGAAAATAATAATATATAGTATGGCTATGCTAAGTTAATAAGTGTAAAGCTCACATGATTGTGACTGCCACTCAGTAAGATCTATAAAATATTTGTATAATATATGTGTTGTCCTTTTTTTCCTGTGTTAGTTTGTTTAAAGCTTAAGGGTCACAATTCTGGCTTCACATTTAATCACCTGGAATGTTTTCCAAGTTACTGACAACTTGGCTCTATCCCTAGAATACTGCTATCTAATAAAAAGGTTGCAAATAAAATATGTAATTAAAAGTTTCTCATAGCCACCTTGGAAAAGTAAAAAGAAGCAGGTAAAATTAATTTTAAAAAATATTTTATTTGACCCAATATATTTTAAGTAGCATTTCAACATGTAATCCACATAAAATTATTGATATATTTCATAGTCTCCTGTATTGCTGAAGACAAATTATTCACCAGACAGTTGTTAAAGATGGCAAGACAGGTGCCATCTTTTTTTTTTATTGGAGAATAGTTGATTTATAATGTTGTGTTATTTTCAGCTGTATAGCAAAGTGAATCAGTTATACGTATTCATATATCCATTCTTTTTTATATTGTTTTCCCATATAGGTTATTATAGAATATTGAGTAGAATTCCCTGTGCTATACAGTAGGCCCCTGTTAGTCATCTATATTATATAGAGTAGTGTAATATGTTAATCCCTTTATCCTCATTTATCCCTGCCCCCCTTCACCTTTTCTAAGCATGTTTGTTTATACATTTGTGACTCTATTTCTGTTTTGTAAATAAGTTCATTTGTAACAATTTTTTAGTTTCCACATATAAGCGATACCATATGACATTTGTCTTTCTCTGTCTGACTTACTTCACTTAGTGTGATAATCTCTAGGTCCAACCATGTTGCTGCAAATGGCATTATTTTGTTCTTTTTTATGGCTGAGTAATATTTCATTGTATATATATATGTACAACATCTTCTTTATCCATTCCTCTGTTGATGGACATTTAGGTTGCTTCCATGTCTTGGCTATTGCATATAATGCTGCATTGAACATTGGGGTACATGTATCTTTTCGAATTATGGGTTTCTCCAGATATATGCCCAGGAGTGGGATTCCTGGATCATATGGTAGTTCTATATTTAGCTTTTTGAGGAACCTCCATACGGTTCTCCATAGTGGTTGTACCAATTTACATTCCCACCAACAGTGTAGGATGGTTCCCTTTTCTCCACACCCTCTCTAGCATTTATTGTTTGTAGATGTTTTTGATGATGGCCATTCTGACCAGTGTGAGGTGATACCTCATTGTAGTTTTGGTTTGCATTTCTTTAATAATTAACAATGTTGAGCATCTTTTCATGTGCGTTTTGGCCATCAGTATGTCTTCTTTGGAGAAATGTCTATTTAGGTCTTCTGCCTATTTTTTTTTTTTTTTTTTTTTTTTGTGGTACACGGGCCTCTCACTGTTGTGGCCTCTCCCGTTGCGGAGCACAGGCTCCGGACGCGCAGGCTCAGCAGCCATGGCTCACGGGCCCAGCCGCTCCGTGGCATGTGGGATCTTCCCAGACCGGGGCACAAACCAGTGTCCCCTGCATCGGCAGGTGGACTCTCAACCACTGCGCCACCAGGGAAGCCCCTGCCCATTTTTTGATTAGGCTTTTAAAATTTTTTTTTTTTATATTGAGCTGCATGAGTTGTTTGTATGTTTTGGAAATTAATCCCTTCTTGGCCGCATCACTCATAAATATTTTCTCCCATTCTGTGGGCTGTCTTTTACTTTTGTTTATGGTTTCCTTTGCTGTGCAAAAGCTTTTAAGTTTAATTAGGTCGCATTTGTTTAGTTTTTTTTTTTTTTTCTTTACTGTAAGAGGCAGCTTGGAAAAGATATTGCTGTGATTTATGTCACAGAGTACTTTTGCCTGTTTTTTCCTCTAAGAGTTTTATAGTGTCTGGCCTTACATTTAGGTCTTTAATGCATTTTGAGTTTATTTTTGTGTATGGTATTAGGGAGCATTCTAATTTCATTCTTTTACATGTAGCTTTTCATTCTTTAACATGTAGCTGTCCTGTTTTTCCAGCACCGATTATTGAAGAGACTGTCTTTTCTCCATTGTATATTCTTTCCTCCTTTGTCATAGATTAGGTGGCCGTAGGTGCGTGGGTTTATCTCAGGACTTTCTATCCTGTTCCATTGGTCTATATTTCTGTTTCTATGCCAGTACCATATGACTGTTTTGATTACTGTAGCTTTGTAGTATAGTCAGAAGTCAGGGAGCCTAATTCCTTGTTTTTTCTTTCTCAAGATTGCTTTGGCTATTTGGGGTCTTTTATGTTTCCATACAAATTGTTTCCATACAAATTGTAAAATTTTTTTTGTTCTAATTCTGTGATAAATGCCTTTGGTAATTTGATAGGGATTGCATTGAATATGTAGATCGCTTTGGGTAGTATAGTCATTTTGAAAATATTGATTCTTCCAGTCTAACAAAATGGTATATCTCTCCATCTGTTTGTGTCATCTTTGATTACTTCCATCAGCATCTTATAGTTTTCTGAGTACAGTTCGTTTGCCTCCTTAGGTTGGTTTATTCCTATGTATTTTACTCTTTTTGATGTGATGGTTAATGGGACTGTTTTCTTAATTTCTCTTCCTGATCTTTTGTTGTTAGTTTATAGGAATGCAAGAAACTTCTGTATATTAATTTTGTTTCCTGCAGCTTTACCAAATTCATTGATGAGCTCTAATAGTTTTCTAGTAGCATCTTTAGGTTTGTCTATGTATAGTATAATGTCATCTGCAAACAGTGACAGTTTTACTTTTTCTTTTCCAATTTTGATTCTTTTATTTCTTTTTCTTCTCTGATTGCCATGGCTAGGACTTCCAAAACTATGTTGAATGATGAGAGTGGGGGCTTCCCTGGTGGCACAGTGGTTAAATCTGCCTGCCAAGGCAGCAGACTTGGGTTTGAGCCCTGGTCTGGGAAGACCCCACATGCCGCGGAGCAACTAAGCCCGTGTGCCACAACTACTGAGCCTGCACTCTAGAGTCCACAAGCCACAACTACTGAGCCCACGTGCCACAACTACTGAGCCCACGTGCCACAACTACTGAAGCCCGTGCGCCTAAAGCCTGTGCTCCGCAACAACAGAAGCCACCACAATAAGAAGCCTGTGCACCACAGCGAGGAGTAGCCCCCTATCGCCACAACTAGAGAAACCCCATGCACAGCAACAAAGACCCAAAGCAGCCAATAAATAAATAAATAAATTCTTTAAAAAACAAAGTGGCGAGAGTGAACATCCTTGTCTTGTTCCTGATCTTAGAGGAAATGCTTTCATGTTTTCACCGTTGAGAATGATATTAGCTGTGGGTTTGTCATATGTGGCCTTTATTGTGCTGAGGGAAATTCCCTCTATGCCCACTTTCTGGAGAGTTTTTAGTTATAAATGGGTGTTAAGTTTTGTCGAAAGCTTTTTCTGCATCTATTGAGATGATCGTATGGTTTTTATTCTTCAGTTTGTTAATGTGGTGTATCACATTGATTTGCATATATTGAAGAATCCTTGCAGCCCTGGGATAAATCCCACTTCATCGTGGTGTATGATTCCTTTAATGTATTGTTGGATTCTGTTTGCTAGTATTTTGTTGAGGATTTCTGTGTCTGTGTTCATCAGTGATATTGGCCTGTAATTTGCTTTTTTTTTCCTTTGTCTGGTTTGGTATCAGGGTGATGGTGGCCTCATACAATGAGCTTGGGAGTGTTCTTTTCTCTGCAACTTTTTGGAAGAATTTCAGAAGGATAGGTATTAACTCTTCTCTAAATGTTTGATAGAATTTGCCTGTAAAGCCATCTGGTCCTGGACTTCTGTTTGTTGGAAGTTTTTTTCATCACAGTTTCAGTTTTTATACAGGTGATTGGTCTGTTCATATTTTCTGTTTCTTCCTGCTTCAGTCTTGGAAGGTTATACCTTTCTAAGAATAGGTCCATTTCTTCTAGGTTGTCTATTTTATTGGTGTATAGTTCATAGTAGTCTCTTATGATCCCTTCTATTTCCGTGGTGTCCATTGTAACTTTTTCTTTTTCATTTCTAATTTTATTGATTTGAGCCCTCTCCTTTTTTCTTGATGAGTCTTGCTAATGGTTTATCAACTTTGTTTATCTTCTCAAAGAACCAGCTTTGAGTTTCATTGATCTTTTCTATTGTTTTCTTCATCTCTTTTTTATTTACTTCTGCTCTGATATTTATGATTTCTTTCCTCCTACTAAGTTTGAGTTTTGTTTGTTCTTCTTTCTGTTTTTGCTTTAGGTGTAAGGTTAGGTTGCTTATTTGAGATTTTTCTTGTTTCCTGAGGTAAGATTGTAAACTTCCTTCTTAGAACTGGTTTTGCTGTGTCCCATAGGTTTTGGATTGTCGTGTATTCTTTGTCATTTGTCTCTAGTATTTTTTGATTTCCTCTTTGTTTTCTTCAGTGATCCATTGGCTGTTTAGTAACATATTGTTTAGCCTCCACGTGTTTGTGTTTTTTACAGTTTTTCCCTGTAATTTATTTCTGATCTCATAGCTTTGTGGTCTGAAAAGATGCTTAATATGATTTCAATTTTCTTAAATTTACCAAGCCTTGATTTGTGACCCAAGATGTGACCTATCCTGGAGAATGTTCCGTATGCACTTGAGAAGAAAGTTTATTCTGCTGCTTTTCAGTGGAATGTTCTATAAATATCAATTAAGTGCGTCTGGTCTAATATAAGACAGATGTCATTCAAGACTTTTGCAATAGGAGAGAGAGACTGACTTCAACTCCAAATACAACAAAGACAACTGGGAATTTATAGCCAAAGTGAAGAATGAGGAGGTCATAGATGGAAAATTACTAAGAGGAGATATGAAAGAGGAGGACAGTTCCTGCTAAACTGGCCTACCAGTATTCTTACTAAAGACAGGCCAAGAACTTAGACATCAAGGGTGAGAAACTTAATAAGGTATCAAGGGTGGGGGATTCTCAATAAACTAACCTAGCAGGATATTTACTAAACTGGATTTGTCAGGGGAACGATGAGGCCCAAGAATGAGGCCTATTTGAAAAGAAGGCACAGTAGAGCCTGTCTAAAGTCTGGTCAAGGAGAGAGTCTGTATCAGTATGTTTGTTGATTTCATAGTTAATATTGGAAAATTCAGTGTGTATTTCTCACTCACAACACATCTCCATTCAGATCAGCCATCTTTCAATGTATCTAGGGCAGGTCTCAGGCATCCCTATTTTTTTAAACTCCTGAAACAATACAGTTGTGGAGTCAGGTTTAAGAAGAAGGATGTAAGGGCTAGTTTGTTTTATGATGCATCCTTTATTGTTACTTTTATGAACTGTGTTTTCCTAAACCCCCAAGTGACTCCAAAGAAAATCTTAGCACAAATGTCTTAGCATATCATTGGCTTTCTGTCATGTTCAAAACCCTCCTGGACTATTCAATGCCATGTAAATTATATCAGAAAGATCTATTATGAGTGCAGGACAGAGGTCATTTTAGGAATTCAGCATCCTCTAAACTTTTTAGCTCTTGCATGAATCCTGTTGATATGTTCCCAGAAAATAAATATGTTTCTGGCATATGTTTCCAGAAAATAAAGTAAAACTGTGGCTTCGAGAAACACAAACAAATAAACACTTAGAATTAACCCAGTGTTGGATGTAAAAGACTAAACTCATAGCTATATTTTAGCTATTTAAAATGCCCTCTGAATTAATCTTCATAGAAATCTGATTCTCAACCCAAGGCATGTGACGCACAATCCATGGATTGCGCTTTTAATATTATTGCTTTTCAGTCTTTCAAAACTTCCCCTAATTATTCCAGTGTAAATTTGACTATGTAATGATGACCTATGGAAAGCTGCCTTTTTACCTTTGAGCTGGAGTTGCATTTCCCAATCACCAGCACAAAGGCTCTTTTATACACAGGCTGCTCCTTGACTGTAAAAAAATCACAAGAAAATGTAACTGTATACAATGGCCATTAGTATTCCACAGGGAGGATTTGTGTTTTGTGTTTGAGGCAGTTCACATTAAATTCAAGGTTTTAACACTCCTTTGAGGCCTCTCAGGCCCCCATTGGTACTCTTGAAAAGGCTTTTATTTCTTCAACATATGTAAATTGCAAAAGTGGAATTCAATGTGATTTAATAACATCTCCTTAAGAGCTCAGAGGAGACAAAGGTTTTAATAAATGAAATAGTAGAGGAAATTGAAGTTCCAGCATTTCAATGTAATGTGATCATGAAGATGGAAAATAATATTTAGTGAAATTAAAAGGTCAGGCTCAGAATGTACATCACTCTTAATCTACATTTGCTCCTTTCATTTAATTCATCTGACATGTTTCCGTCCTTTCAAGGGAATTCTCAAGCAAGATCTATTGGATAAAGAATTATTAGTGAAATGGCCTTGGGGGTCAGTTTTTAAAATATGTTAATCAGACTTAGATGGGAGTAAATTTTAAAAGACCACTTAAAGGAAGTTTTATCCACCACACATGCACCTTCACCGAAGCTTTACATTGTCATTTGGCATAATACAATCATTTATAGTGATATACTTCATTTTATTATTTTAAATTTCCTCAAATATCTTTCTTCATAGAGATTTGAGCTGCAAGATTGCTAGATAGATAGATCCCAGCTGTGAGTTACTCTCATTTGAAGAAGCCATTGCATTTAACATTCAGTGGAAAAAATGGTTAAGTTAAAATGGATTTTCTTTAGCTTGATGAGTTGCTAGTGTTTATGTATCACCTGTACTTAGCTACTGCTGTCACAAGTCTGCCTTGTCCTGTATCATTAACTAGGAATCTTAAGCTAGCAGTCATGTGTTAGAGTTACCATTTTGTATGTTGTTAAAGAACATTAGAAACCTTTCATTTCCAGAGGAAGCAACAAAGCAAAAATAAAATAAAAGGAAGATTTACTTGTGTAGATTTTCTTCTCTGATCAGATGTATTACAAATAAATACAAACACTTTCATGAAATAGGAGGGGAAGTGCAGAATAGAAGCTTCAGTGATGTTTGGGAAACTGTAAAAGTTTTAAAATATATCCTGCTGAATTCAATGCTATGATTTTAAACCCACATTTAATACATGTGCAGATGCTAGCCTGATTCTAGTACTATTGATTTACTCATTCCGTCATTCTTTCAAGAAATATTTCACATATATGTAGGGGTAGAAAATTTTCCTTCGATGATTCTAGGTCCTTTGGCTGGTCTAATAATTAAATTGGCATAATTTAATTATAGAGAAAAGCGAATCTAATTTTTTATGTATGAGAAGCCCCCCAGAATATGAGACCTACAGGCAGTCAGGCAGTTGAGGGGACTATCTGCCATCTTGAGCAGGAATGGGATAGGGACCTGGGGCTTCAAAGAGGAGGCAATTCACAGGATGATATGAAGAGCAGATGTTTGTCCTGCCATGTAGGTAAGTCTTTCAGATAAAAAGTTATCTCTAGTAATAGCTCTCTTTCTGGGCCTGGTTCCCTATCTAAATTCTTTTAGGCAGCTAAGGGAGAGGTAAAAGTTTTTCTTATGTCTGCTGAGACTTGATTGCCTCCAGCTCAAAATAATCCACATGTTAAAGTGGCACATTTGGCGGGGTGGGGGGGGGGTGGGGGCATATTCTGCTCCGCCTTCATATACCTGCTATGAGTCAGTGTCAGGGATGAGTTCAGAGAATTGAAGCAAAAGCCCACCAGATAAAGTTCCTATCTCCCTGGAGCTTACAGCCTAGAGGAGAAAAAAGCACGAATAAATATGCAATTACAAAGTGCTAAATAAAAGGAAAGTATCTGGACCTGTAAGTATATATGATAAAAGGGCCTGCCTTACCCTGGGGAAATCAGGGAAGTCTTCCTTGAGATAGTAACATTTAAGATGAGTACCGAAAGTAGAGTAGGAACTTTCAAACACCTACTTATGAAGTGGCATTTTTCAAGGCCCAGAGTTCAAAGCTAAGACCTTAAAATCTACTGGAGGGAGAGACTTTTGTATGAATGATTTTACTGCAATAAAAGGCATGCTATAATTGAGGCCAATACGCAATGGAGAGATGTTCTATTTTATTACAAAATAAAATAAAAAAAACAAAAAATCCCTTAGCATTGCTTAAAAGACTGTTGAAAATCCTCCCTAAAAATGTTGCCTTATCTGTGTCCGTCTTTTTTTTATATATATATAAATTTATTTATTTTATTTATTTTTATTTTTGGCTGTGTTAGGTCTTCATTGCTGCAAGTGGGCTTTCTCTAGTTGCGGCGAGCAGGGGCTACTCTTCATTGCAGAGCGCGGGCTTCTCATCGCGGTGGCTTTTCTTGTTGCAAAGCATGGACTCTAGGCACACGGGCTTCGGTAGTTGTGGCTCTCAGGCTCAGTAGTTTTGGCTTGCGGACTCTAGAGCACAGGCTCAGTAGTTGTGGCACACAGGCTTAGTTGCTCTGAGGCATGTGGGATCTTCCCAGACCAGGGCTCGAACCCATGTCCCCTGCATTGGCAGGTGGATTTCTTAACCACTGCACCACCAGGGAAGCCCCTCTGTGTCCATCTTGAATCTGGTTTACGTTGTCTCCCTTGCTCAGGTCCTCTGTAACTTTATATTATCTAACACTTTCTATATATTCACATAGTCGTCTCTTATTTCTTTTCAAGTCTTTGATAACTTGACAAACTTAGACAACACCTGAAATCTTGTGAACGAAATTAAATGGTGTGTAGAGGCATGCATATTATTATATTTTACTAAAATACACATTAGATTTTCCTAAAACACAAACAAACAAACAACCTTGAGTAAAATGCTACTGCCTATCAGGAAGTTTTCCAAAGGACCGTTTGAAAATATTAAATAAACTGACACACTCAACTTGAAATCCCTGAGCCAAGTTTTCTAAATATTAGGTGTTAAAATCCATATGTGAAAGATAGTACCAAGGGACTCATTTTTTCAGCCTAAATGTGCTGTTCTAATAACACTGTCCACGAGCAATGTCACTGCTATTGAGAGGGAAGACCCAGAGTTTTGTGAAAACTGAACACATCGTTTATGACATTTTGAAATAACTTTTATTTGAAAAAAATATTGACATTCTAAATGCTTACAAAAATAATCTTATGACTTCTATTGGTGGGTCATTAAATAGATATAGGTACAGAGAGCTGTGTATTTTATTTTTTTAAAAATTCAAAAAACTAGAATTTATTTTTAAGATAATGTATTCATTGATCTAGAATGGACTGTATTTTAGAGATCATCTGTTATATAGTCCAACCTCCTCAGTTTATACACAAACATGAGAATGCTCCAGATCATCCCATTGGTTAGCAGCAGAATTAGGAAGAGAATCCTGGTCTACTGACTGTCAGTTTGATGCTGTTTCCAACCCACAGCACTGGCTCTTTATTACCTGGTCCATATTCCACGGGAATAACAATTGGTAAGAAAGAAGAAGGATGAATTGCCGAGCTACCCATACATTTTCAACACTGCAAAATCAAGCAGCATTGGTTCTCCCTAAATGGATCACAGAGCATTCAAATTATTAAATAAATAAATAAGAATTTGGTACCTTCTTTAAGAATCTATTAAAACACTCAAAAAGATTGTCTGTATTCTCTCCTCTTTAGTCTGTTGAACTTGACAGGAGACTCAGACAATTTAGGTAAACATCATGGTTCTAGAAGATTGCAAGTCTGTATTGCAGAGCATTTTCACAGCAGGGTGTTCAGTGATGCTCGGAATTTAACATGTAATTGGATGAATATGTTTAAACTGTCAGCCTATCTTCCTTATCAAAGAAGAAAGGGAAAGAAAAGGAGCTATGCCAAGACTGAGTTCAGGTAAATGATAGATCCAAGAAAAACCTCTGTAGTTGGCCCATGTCTTGTATGACTTTGGGAAATAAGCATTTGCTTTACTGACCGTAGTGCTTTCTCTTTGTCTTTCTGTTTCTCTGTCTCTCCCTCTTTGTCCCTTGTCTCTCTCTCTCTCCCTGACTCAGATGTTGCTTATTTTTTATTTCCACTTTAATATTTTATATAAAATCTTCACACTTACACCCACCTCACCCCTCCACCTTCACACATACTCATATGTATCTCCAGGAACATATGTAAATTTCTAACTTTGCCTCTTCTGTGCAGCCTCTGCCTCTGCCTGCCTCTACAACTACTCCCAGGCGTTGACCCATTTCTTTTTTGTTCCAGTTCTCACTCTTATAACTCATCCAGAAGGCAGACTAAACCCATGATGGGAATTCGCTGGTGGTCCAGTGGTTAAGACTCAGCACTTTCACTGCCATGGTCCCAGGTTGAATCCCCGAGGCACAGCAAAAACAAAACGTGATGAAGAGTGTGTGCCCTAGAGTTAGGTGATCTTCTGAATGCCAGCTGTACCTACCTCAGGTGTATTCCTGAGGAGCTGGTTTTAGTCATAAAAAGCTAGGTTTACTCACCAGTGAAATGCACATATTAAAGGTATAAGAATCATGTACATGATAATCACTAATTGAATGGGGTTACAGCAGCATAAAATATGACAATAAGTATCAGTTCTTTTTAATTATTTTTAATCTTGGTGTAATCCCAGTCATTACCCAATTATTACTCTTTTTTTGCTCACTGCATATTATAGAACGCAAATCTAGCCAATCTTCCCATAAATCTGATTTTTAATCTTGGACTTCATTGTAAAATTCCTTTCCTAAGTAAACATGACCCTCAGTTGAGACCTGAAAATAAGCCATAGACTTCATATTGTAGGTTTATGGAAGATCTTTGAATAATGTTGCCTGACTTTAATAATAATGACTTTAATATAGACTTCTTCAGATTGTTGACATTTCTTCAAGTTGCAGTGCCATTAAAGGGGCACTTGGATAGCCATCCTAAGTCAGAAGTGGTGACCTGAGGTGGTCACTTTATATTGAAAGGGAAGGGAGGCATATGCAATTACATCTAAGGAAGTATTTTTTTCTTTTTCCTAGCATTGCAAGGCCCCATACCTCTCTCCACAATTAGGATGAGGGGTCAATAGTTGGAATAAAGCCTCTGAACTCAGATTGGGCTAATATGGAATGTGGTATAAAAATATGAAGTCCAATCATAAGGCTTCTCAACCACACTAACTGTATATATGAAGCATTTAGTTTTGTTTGTGTGTTTTCTTTTTCTGTTTTTTGTTTGTTCATTTGCTAGCAATGGACACCATGGCTGATTCAAGAAAAAAGGAAAGGAAGGAAATAAAAGACAAGCATAAAAAGGAAAGGAAAATAAAGAAAATAAATTTAACATTATTTATGGAAAAAGTCAAAAAATCAAAGCAAAGTTGAAGAATCAGATCTGGGAAAGGACAGGAGTCAGGACAGCTTGGGGATTTAGGGTGAGAACATCAGAGGTAGTCTTATCTGGATCACCTGGGGTAAAGCAGCTTCAATAGATACGTTGCTTTTTCTGCTCAAGATTCACATTTCCAGGAGGAAGAATCAGATTTTCCAGTCATGAGTCATAGGTACAAGTTTAACCAAGGAAGTTCTAGGCATTTTGATCACCTTTCCCACAAAGACGTTAAGCAAATGGGGAAGAGAGGCAATTCTCCAAGGCAGAACAGAGCTGTTGACGCTAGAAGATTAATGTATCCTAGGCCAGCCAACTCAACAGATCAGCACAATGGTTTTCACAGGGGGGTCTGCACATTCTGGGAAGTTTCATCAGTTTCAGTAATTTTACTGGAGTAACCAGTGAAATATGAGGCTGGTAAAGGTACAAAATTATTGTTGAATGTGGGGGCATGTAAGTCAAATCACACAATGACATTGTAGCTAATCTACTCATATCACCACATTATCTTCAAAATTAATATGCAAATTTAGGTTAGAGTATCAATATCCAATAAATAAGAAATATACCCAAAATTGCTTGAATATTTATGATGACAAGTTGCAAGAAATATCACGCCTGGCATGTCACAGCAATTGTTCAGAGGCCTGCACCAGCTCACCTACCCCCATCCTGCCCCCAGCCATACTCACACACATCCTCTTTATTTCATGTTTAGATAATTTTCCTTCTTGGGTGATTTAAACAGTCTACACAAAATGATTCAATCATTGTGCTGACTCAATACTGAGACACTTATAATGTTGGGACTAAAATCACAACATCAGTCTTCAGCTTAACATGCTTAATCATGAGTCATAAAACGACCCCACATTTCATTTTTATATGATTTATCACGTTATATGGAGTGAATTACATGTCATCTTCCTTATGAGTTTTGTTTGAGGATTTTATTTATATAGCTCTATTTTCCTTTTCTTCTCTAGAATATAATTAGTAGAGTCCACAATATATACAAAATCAGGGGGAAAATTGTGATATTTAACATTCTAGTATAATGCCATAACACGCTGGCTAGAATAGTAGGAACACACAGATAATTACTTAGGGGCCTAGTCAGAATATGGATAGAATAGTGAATTTCCTTCTACAAACACATGTACACACACACACACACACACACACACACATACATACACACAAAGTCAAGCAGTCAGTGAAATGGGGCAGATAGAACTCTGCTTATATTTTTAGACACTCGAACAAGTTCTTATATTTTAGTCATGCAAATTTAAACTTTATGACTGAGATGTTATTTTTTTTTCCTGTGTGTAAAGTCAGTATAATTAAAACTTCCCTAATTACATTAAAGTAATAGTTGAGGATTCAATGACCTCACTCACAGAAAAAGAGACATACACACTGTAAAGTTCTAGACTAGACATTTATTATTAGTTTTAGTACTTATGGGCTTTTGGTATTTTCTAAATAAACTTCTCTAGCCAAAGGGAATAGAATCTTACTTGAAAACATTGTTCAGGTTTCAAACACAAAGGTTTCATATGGGAATGATTTTTCCAAAAGTACACTATATCATTCCTTTCTCCAGTTCAGCTCCAACTCAATCCACAAAGTTCAGCTAAAATCCAAGTTTTTGTCTGAAGTCTTCCCTATCTCCTTCATCTTAAAATGATGATAATTTTATGATAGTGCAGCTGAAGGCTGGAGTAATCTGTGATTTCAGCAATTTTCAACATGGATAAATTCAAGATCAGAAAGGATGGAAATCTGGAAAAATGGCCTTGTTTTAGAGACTAGACTAACTTGTCAGTCAGAGAGGGAGTGCCCAGAATTTAAATCCTGGTGAAATATTGTCCAGGGAAATAAAGGTGCCAAGAATACTCATAGAGCATTTCCTAACAATAGCCAGATTATCTGGATTTGCTAGAACAGTGCTCATAATTCCAAAAGACATGCCTGTATGGAAGGGAAGTGGATTGATTACCAGAAGGATGGATGTTAAATTAAGATACCACCAGACTCAGATCTGTTTACTTTTCTTCTGAAGTTGTGGCTAGCTTAACCGCTCTTAGCATTATTAACTTTATTTGTAAAATGGGGATGTTGTCTACCTAATATGAGTTATAATTAAAGGAAACAATGCATGAGTGGATAACACACATGTATAAAAAAAGGTTATAATAATATTGACTCCATCTCTTCTCTGTATGCTACAGAGACAGAATACTGGCTGGCATCAAAGGGTACAGCTCTAGGTATGGAGGGCAAAATGGGAGGCACAAATGAAAAACTAGAGCCCCAGTCTAAATGACCTGTTACAAGTGTTGCTATTAAATTCTTATTTTATTTATCTTTGCAAATATCTAGGTCTTGTCTACTCATGATTGTAAACTCAGACACCCTCTTCAAAACCATTTTTCCCAGCTCTCAACCTCCTTTCATTTTTGATTGTTCTTGTTTTTTGAATTGTTGCTTAATAGCAAATGTGTTTTTGGTACCTACCTGCAGTTTGGCAAACATTGTGCTGAGTTATTGAAAATTCTAAAGAAGAAATATACTCTGCTCTCAAGCAACTTTTATTCTCACTATAAAGACAAGAACAATGCATATCAACTAACAGAAAAGAATACTAAAACAAAAATGAGAAACTTATTCTTTAACCTGAGAGTTAATGAATTTTTAATGAATTTCTAATAGAAGCTAGGTGGTATCAAAATAAGCAAATATGTATGCTGTAGATGGCATTGTAAATTCATTGAGCCCTTGAAAGAGTGACTGGGGAGAAATAATGCTTAATGATTAATTGTTATTTGAATAAATTAATATATACATAACCCTTTTGGAAAGCATTGTAAAAGTTCATATCATGAAAAGCTCAAACATCATTTATATATTTTGGTCAATGATGAGGGAAAAAAACCTACACACAAACATGCACACACATATATATAAAACATATTCATATTTATCATATAAAAGTTATTAAAGTTAAATGCCCATTAATGCTTATATAATATATTCACTGGTCAGATCATTATTAAAATGTTAACATGGGAATTATATATTTGAAGCAACTGGGAAATACTATATGATAAGACTTGTATCTCTTTATTTTTTCCTTAAACGTGATACCTTATTTCTGCTTTTATTTGAATTTTATCCTGATGTATATTTTTATGTAACAGCCAAAAATTCTTTATGAAATGGGTAGGCATAAATATAGATAAAAAACTAAAATATGGTGTCACTTTGTATAGAAGCTATTTATATATCTAGCTTTTTGTTTAGTATTTTATTAAATATACATTCTCTACTTTTGGAGCATATAAATTATAGATATTTTATATTAATGATTATGTGGATACTATTTTTTGTCAGCTTTGTACAAGATGCTATTGGGGCAGGCTATATCCTACATGTGATATAATTAAAAATCAGAGAGGGGCTTCCCTGGTGGTGCAGTGGTTGAGAGTCCACGTGCCGATGCAGGGGACACGGGTTCGTGTCCCGGTCCGGGAAGATCCCACATGCCGCGGAGCGGCTGGGCCCGTGAGCCATGGCCGCTGAGCCTGCACGTCTGGAGCCTGTGCTCTACAACGGGAGAGGCCACAACAGTGAGAGGCCCGCGTACTGCAAAAAACAAAAAAAAAATCAGATATTAAGTAACTCTCTCAAGGTCCCCAGCAGAACACAATCTTTTGTCTATAACCAAACTGTCTCTTCAAACTGCAGTTTCTGGGAAAAAAAACCCCAAAATGCAGACTTTTGTTTGTGGCAGGAAAAGTGGATTTTGTACAAGATAAACCATTCAAATTCTGAAAGGGAACAATGAATTCATTAATTGATTTTCATTCTAAAGTGTTAGATCTTTTCCTCTGAAGATGTCTTACATAATGTTGTGGTGTAGGGAGTTCAGGTGTTTATTAATAATGATGAAATGAATAATCCCTTACATTAGTACAGTGCTTTACCGATTACAAGCCGTTCTAACATCTTTGATTTCATTTAATTCTTTGAAACAACTTGTAAAGTAGGCAGGATGAATTTAATTATCCTTATTTTATCTGGAAGCAAATTGAAGTTCAGTGAGGTTAAGCTAATGCTGAAAATTTCACAGAAACTGGAGGGGTTGATACTTAATCCTGGACTCTAAATTCTAGAACAGTAGCTCCCTTTTATTCCTAGAACAGTAATACTTATCAAACTGTGAACCTTTATCAAAGGAAAAAAGAAATCACGGTCTATCATTACTTCCATATGATTAAAATATGCATGCACATAAACTGGTTATAAATTCCTTAAACTTTTAGCTTATATAAAATTACAAAAATAAAATGCTGAAACAATAAAAAGACCTCCATGTGTCCAATAAGATTATCATTTGCAGGAACTGAATTATTGCTCAGCATGTGAAAATAACACCAACTGCTAAGAATAAGGTTCTTTGAATTTGCATAGAATATATTACTGTGTGTGCCATGTCAAGACTTAGTGCTTCTTGAAATTTTCTCGTTTGAAATACTAAAGAAACTTCTTTCATTCAGCTCACTGTGCTCTGGTCCTGGCTTTACTTGGCATAATTGCATCACTTACATATAAAGTTGACTTCTGTTCTTTTTGCATTAACCAAATAGTACTATTGGTATGAATTTGATCATAAATCCAAATGCAAATATGAGCTGAATTCTAGCGACAGCCCTCAGTCACATAGTGTTCATTCACTGCACTCAGGATATGTTTATATAGTTTATCTGATTATAATCAAAGTGAGTAAAATAAATATTAATAAAAACAACTTACAGCAAACCTGTGTACCTTAGAGAACATTTGCAGGCAATTTCAGAGATTAATGAATATATTTAGGAATGTTTTACTCTATATACAGCATTTCCTTAGTGTGGAAAAAGTATTCACTTAGTATTTTCTTCTATCAGGCATCATAATTTGTGCCTAAGTTCTCAGAACACCTCAGTGGAGGAGGTATTATTTGAACTTTATTAGTAGATGGAATAAAGCTGGGAGACAATAACATGCTCAAGGTTGCAAGAAAAAAGTAAATGCTGGAATCAGAATGTTGACCCAAATCTATTTGTACGCTGATAGAGGATTTCAGAATGCGACTCCCCAAAATGTCACTTTTGCAAGAGGATTATTTGAGGTAAAGGCAGTGGAAAGTCTGCAGGTTCTACTGTCCCTCTCTTAACTACCTAGAAGAATTTAAATAGAGGATTTTTCCCAGATAAGAGTTATTACCAGAGATACATTTCATCTAAGTGGCCTCATCTATTTGGCAGGGCAAACATCTAATTACCAAACATCTGTTCTTCTTATCATCTTTTGAATGACCCTCCTGTCCCTGGCAGCCCCAGGCCCCTGCCCCATTCCTTAGCTCAGAATGGCATATAGACCTCATTTTACCTTTCTGTCTCAGAACTTCACATGTATGTGGTGTCTCTGACCCTTTCATGGGTATAGGGTTATTGTATGTATGAAATTAAATTTTATTTTCCCCTGTTACTCTGTTTCATGTCAACTGAATTCTTAGTCTAGTCAGAAGAACCTAGAAGGGTAGAGGGAAGCTTTCTTCTTCCCCAACACTGACTCTACTTTCTTTCACCCACGCTAGTCTAGATCTGAAAATAATCTGTTTCATCAACTAAGAACAATCCTGATTTTAGCCAACGTCCAACAAAACATCCTTATCATACAAGGGGAAAAAACAACAGCAACAACAAATATCAATTCCTTGCCAGTGTAGCTCTACCTTGGTAAATTATAGGGTTATGTAGACCTCCAGGCAACTAGAGTATAAGACACGAGCTTCAAGTAAAGTCAAGATTAGTTATTTATTAATGTGTGGGGACAATGTTTCTTTGAAATGTTTAAATAATATGTCTTGGTTTTGCTTGCTGAAATGTTTGTTTCTATACTGAAGGAGAATGCAGTGTCCAGCAAATGTTGAAAAAGTGTGCCTTTTAGGTTTGCCAGAAATCTATAGTTGTTAACAACATAAAACTTCCAAATTCAGTGTAATAACTATACTAATACATTTACACGCATAGATAGATTGAGAGATCATACACATTTTTTCACCTCTTTTCCAGCAATCAAGTGTCCTAGCCTTATTTATCTTGCTTATGGCTCGTGGATAACTTTTCATAAGCCCATGCTGTTAGCATTGTTCACACACATCTCAGTCTTCTCCCTCCAGACTGAGACAAGAGGACAATTTGGAGGGTCTTTTTTTCCCCCTCAAACTGTATTGCAGATATATTTGCTCTAAGTCTGTTTTCCTGTTTACTTAATTTTCCAGGTCCAACTTTAACTTCTCCTTTGCTAATTATTTCCAAGTAAATGGTGTACCATTTCCTCTTAATGACATCAAAGGTCTTTTCACATAAATGAAAGTTTGGGGTAAATGTAACTTAAATGTTGGGAAGTGATGATTTTATAGATAGAGGGACATTCAGTTGTTGAGCCACAGATTTGAAATCCCACTAGTAATAATTCATTAATGTATATATTTTTACACTTGATTTTGAAATTAATAAAATCAGGTACCATGCCTGTGGTGTTCAAAGCATGGTTTTGAAACATACTTGAATTCTGTAAATTTTATTTTGATAAGAAAAAAATAGCTATTCTTTATTCACTTGTTCAAGCTATTCATCAAAATGTCATTTCTGTTTTTACAATCTTTCAATTGATAATTCAGTCTGAGCTTTGGTACTTCATTTTGAAATACTGTGGAGAGGCTTCTTCTATTTTTGGGTAACTATGGTACTAAGAGTCTTGTTTTTTATTAAGCCAAACCTGGCATGTAGCTTATGCTGATTAATACTATTTCTAACATTGAGTAATATATCCAACATCGTATCAGTTTGGAGCTTTATTCTGTATAATGATCTTAAAAATACCTAAGGTGGGCTTCCCTGGTGGCGCAGGGGTTGAGAATCCGCCTGCCGATGCAGGGGACACGGGTTCGTGCCCCGGTCTGGGAAGATCCCACATGCCGCGGAGCGGCTGGGCCCGTGAGCCATGGCCGCCGAGCCTGTGCTCCGCAACGGGAGAGACCACAACAGTGAGAGGCCCGCGTACCGCAAAAAAAAAAAAAAAAAATACCTAAGGTGAGGAAATTTTATTACCTTCCATCTCTTTTCCAGGGTGAAGATTCATGGGTTTCTGATTTCTGCTTCTGCTTCATTTACAATTGTTATCATTTTAGCCTGAATGTGCTTTCACTTAGTTATATTTCTCTTAATAAGTAATTCACAGAAATAGCCTCTGCCTACCAGCTGAAATCTGTTTGGTTGTCATAAAGAAGAATGGAGTCCCATGTCCAGCACTGTGGGAATTATGTTATTTTCATGAATTCAATATTTGCTCGACCTTTTATTCTTTTCTGTAACAACAGTAAGATCTCTCTCTCCAAGAGTTCCACAATAATCTCCCTCAACCAGATGCACCTACCAATTTTTTAATGTACAATTCTTAATATATCATTTTAAATATAATGCAGGAATTAACATTTATCCCACTTGCCCTTCTATTTCATCATCTCCTTTATTATATATTACCCTGGTCATGCAGCAAATGAACAGTGGATATTTATGTCTTTATTTCTTGGTGTTTGTAGCTCATTGTCACATACGTGTTCTTGAATTCTTATGTTTGTTTTCATTAGTTAATTTTGTATACTGTCTAAATCTGACTGTGCCTAAAAATGAAAATTATTTCTAAGGGATCAAAATTATAGTATTATCTTATGTACTTTACTTAAATGGCAGTTTAGTACCTTTAAGTTATGCGTGGATGTCAGATACTTTACATCTACAAGTCTCAGAATGTAAAAGTGGCACCAGGAAATATTATACCATTAGACAGCATCTCAGAATCATATTGAACTCCAAATGGATAATCTTCATATTTAATGTCCAATCATGGGCCTAGAGTAGAATGAGAAGGGATTTAATTTCATTATTGACTAGTAACAGTTATAAAGAAGAAAAACAGACAATAGAGAAAATTAATGATAAGCCAACATTATATAGACATATTTATGTCTATATTGATATCTATATCTATCGATATCATTTATAGTCAAAAAGAGTAAGAGTTAGAATGAGGACTAGGGAGACAGAAGGAGAGAGATTAAAATTTTTGTCTTTTTAATTTTTTTTCTCTTACAGTTTAGCCTGATGTAGAGTAGAAACACTATAGCCTTGGAGTTAGAGAAAGCCTTACTTAAATATTTTTTTATGAGATTCTATTTGCCCATAATTAAATTGAAAAAGAGTGCATTGGAGGCTAATAATGTCAGGAGCATATATATATATATATATATATGTACACACACATGTAATTATATACATAAATATATATATATAGTCCTCCATACAGTGTCTAAAACATTGTAGCTGGTGCTACTCTGTCTTTTCCATATCAGACAGTGAGTCTTTTCTCAGTATTCATCTCCTATGTCCTTTCCTGAACCAAACTGCATATAAATGAAGCAAGTGATAAATAAATCATATAATATATTTAGTTTTAAAGTAAGTTAACTTCCAAACCCAAGAATCAGTCATCCCATTATGAGTCACTGGAGATAGTCACACCCATGATCTCAGATGTTTCTTGGATCTCTTGAAATTATCCCTGCTTTCCAGCTGTCCCCTCCCTTCTTCAACATCCAGTAGAACTGGCTCAATAAATGTGGCTTTTACCGCAATCAATTCCTCCAAAGACTGATTAGTATAAAAATTCGAGACACTAATGCATCTTGAATCTATAAATCCTGCCCACCGTGGGCAGACTTCTGTGTCATCATTTATCATTTTTTCTACTGTTTCATCATAACTATCCATTGTGATTATATTATAGTCTATCTCAGATATAATCATAAATGAGACTTCTGGGTTTATTAAACTTGACTCAATCTCTGGGTTCACTTAGTACTCAATGTAGATATTGGAGGCTTTTATAGGAGAGCAAAATTTGCCACCCTAAAATGTGTCTCTTTGGAATATTATTTTAAGGTGGTTATTTTCTGAGAAACAGCAGACACGGGAAAAATTCTAAACACAGGTAGGAATTACCTTTTTCTAAGAAACATTTACATTTTTAAGGGAAATCTCCATTTGTAAGGATGTCTCACTCTCTGTACCTAGAAGAGGAGGATAACCAAATCTCTAGAAACCATTATCAGTGGAGAGGGCAATGACTTTAATCTGCATCACAATCACACTTGTTTACTGTGATTTTCCTGGTAACCTCTCATAACTGATTCTTCCCATCCTCAGCGTCTTCTTTTGTCTTTGGCTGAGGATGGTACTTAAGGTGAGGGCTTTGGCCATTTTGAGTGAGTTATTCAGTTTTTCTGGGTCTCTCCCATGTGTACCTGTTATTAAGATTTGACTTTCTCTTGTTAATCTGTCTCATGTCAATTTAATTCTTAGACTACGCAGAAGAATCTAGAAGGGTAGGCGACAATTTCTTCCTTCCCAACCTTTTCAATGACTGATAGCTATTAGGATTAGTATTGGTATTCATTTTCTCTAAATTCCCATTACATCGCAAGTTAGATTTCATGATGCTGTGGGAAAGGAAAAATAGTTTTCCTTCTACCCTTCTAGTTTCTTGGCTGAGACCTCCCTATAATAAAAATATAATAATAGAAGAAAAACAAACAGAATTATAATAACACATATACCTCCTGGATGCATGGGAGATACCCAGGAAAACTGAGTAGCTTTCTGAAATGGCCCCAGCCATCACCTTAAATACCATCTCCAGTTAAAGATAAAAGAGGTTGGGGGTGGGAAGCCACTTATGGGAGATTTTCAAGCAAAATACAGTAAAGGAGGCTATGGCTGTTATGCAGATTTAAGTCTCTACTTTTTCCGTTCATAAGAGTTTCTTGAGATTTAATCATCCTTCTCTTCCTGGTACAGAGAGGGAGACACCTACAAATAGAGGTTTCCCTAATAATGTAAATGTCTCTTACAAAAGGGTAACTTCTACTTGGTTTTCAGAGTTTGCTTATCCAGTGTCTGCTCTTCCTTAAAAATAATCAACCTAAAATAATCTTTATGCCAAAGAGGCATATTGGGGGTGACAAATTATACTTCCCTTTAATGCTTACATTTATATCCTTTTCAAAATAATTTTAGTCTGTATTACAGGTGCTGGGTAGAAGGTGAGAACATAATGAAAAACACATCCCTGCATTCTTGGCAGTGTACATTCTAAGTGATAAGTGTATAAGTCAGTGTATAATCACTAAGATAAGTATGGTGAAGTAAAAGTGTGTTGTTTTATGAGAATATATAAAAGAGTTGGACATAAAATGAGAATTTGGAGAAGGCTCCCTTGAGAAAGCAATATTTTATCTGGAGTCCGAAAGATGAGGAGGAGTTAAATAGGCAAAGGTGGATTATAAATTACAAAGAAGTGTATTGGAGAAAAGGTGTTGGATAAAGCTTCTGAGGCAGCTGAGAGATCTTATGCATGTTATCAGAACTAAAAGACATGGATGAGTGTGAAAATGCTAGGTGTCTTTTCGGGGGGGTTCCAAGGAACTCTGGTCCGGTCCTTAATGTCTCAGCACAGAAAGAATTCAGCCAGAGGCAGAGTGATAAATAAGAAATGATTAGAATAGGATGCTTGTGAGACTTACAAGCCGGTGGGTGAGAGGGTGCTGTGCCCTGAGAACTTAGTGGGTTACAGTTTTATAATCAAAGGAAAAGTGGGGAGGGGGAAGAGACCACCTTCTTACTCATTCTTGAGTAGACGTCAAGCTTCCATCATGAGCTCCTTCTCCAGGTTGGGTTTCTTGTCCCTACATGGTCAGGCCAGGACTGTCATGACACTGTGGAAATTATTGTTTTTTACGTGTGCAAAGAGCATGTCTTAGGGGTCATAAACTTACTGAGCTCACTGAGCAGGATGTGGGTCTCATGGCACCATTGTTCTATTGTTTGGGGGCATGTCTCATGCTTCTGTTACATGGTTTTCTTGCTAAGCAAGCCTGCTTGGTTTTGTGGTTAAGCAAACCTGCTTTCTTGAGTGATCATTAACTTACAGGGGTCTCCCATACTTTTTCTTTACTTACAATCCCCTAGTAGAATTATCCCTATCAAGTGGGTTGGCAAAACTGAAGTACGAGGAGTACTGAGGGATAATGAAAGGATTAATAGACCATGTTAAGAAATTGAAGCTTTATCTAAAGAGCAGTGGAAAGACAGTGAATGGTTTTGTGCATGGGACTGGAATACTGGGATTTGAATTTTAAATAGGTAATTGATAGGGCATGTGGAGTGTGGTGGGGGAGTAGAAGTGCAGGGAGGTAAGGTAGATGGATAATGCAGATATACAGGAAATAATTATTCTTATATTGGACTAAGATGGTGACAAGAGAAATAGGAAAAATGGCAAAAAGTAAATACAAATTTAGATCATTAAGTGTATTTTAGCAAACTGGGAAAGACCCCTTTGGGGTAATAATTATACCTGTGAATCCAAAATAGCTGATACCATGCACAAATTTACCAATCTGGTGGTTACTACAAACAACACATATATATTACTACAAATTATATATATATAATTTTGTTTGTTTGTTTTTTCTGAATTGGTCCTAGACCTTGAAAATCCCTGGAGCCCTTGAAAACCCCTGGAAACCTTGAAAGTCCTTCAGAGTCTGCAGGACCTTAAACATAAAATTTTTTCAGTGTGAGCCATACAAATAAGTTAGTGCTGTTTGTAGTTGATGAATCAGGCATGCCACACATCAGGTTCTGTCAACAGCAAGAAAGACTGTCACTTCCTTCCTCACTGCTCAAACAAACTTAATTTGAATGGAATTTTAAATGCACAAAGATAAGTTACTTTGACTGGAAACTATAATTTAATCGTTCCTATAATTGATTAAGACAATGGAAAACAAAAAAGAAATGACTACAGAATTTTATAAGCATTTTTGGATGAAAAATGGAGGAAGTTTATTTTTCACCCCCTTCCCAATTGATAACATATTACAACCTCTTCCCAAAATAATAATAATTGCTGACATATAACAATCGTTTGCTCTATGCCAGGCACTGGAGTAATGTCTTTACATACATTATCTTAATTTAATGCTCACAACAATTCAGTGAGGTAATTTTTCAAACCTGCTTTTGTCAGATGGAGAAGAAAGAACTTAAATGATTTGCCTATGGTCAAAAAGTTTGTAAGTGATAAAGCCAGTATTTAAATAAGTGCTAACACTAAGGTCCATATTTTCACATTTATGCAATACTGTTTTCTACTGTGTGGTTCAAGAGTTTTTGGTAACTGTCCATGTGGAAGTGAGCAGTTTACATGAGGGGGAAAGAACTATGTATTTGTGACATTCATTCATTGAATAGGAACTACTGTTGCCATGTTATTTTCTGGGAATTTAGTAGCAAGTGTGACAAGCATAAGGTCAGCCATCCTACAACTTTCAGACAAGAAGGAAAGATAGAAGATTGAACAAGGACTAATAATAAAATATAATAAAGCTTATCAAAATGAAAGGACAAAGTGCCCTAGAAATTTATAGCAGGACCAAATATCCTAGTCCTTAGGGGAGAAATAAAAAAGTAAAATTTGTAGACACTAGAAGGACAGCCAAGAGTCCAGCAAAGATGAGGGAGGAGAAAAGGAGAATGTTTGCAAAGGCTTTCAGTTGAGAGAGAACAGGTCATGTTTTAGAAAACAAATTAGTACAGTGTGGCTAGAAAGTCAGTGGGAGAGAAAACCATAAGGTTGCTTGATTAGTAAACTAATTCAGTACCATGGAAGACAATGTAAGACATGTTAAGAAGAGTAGACTTTATCCTCTGCACCATAGGAAGCTATTGAAAAGGGAATCATATGATTATAAATTTAAGGCTCAGACTGGGTATACTATGCCCAGTGGATAAGGTTAGGGCTACATAGAGACTGGAGCCAGGTAATCAGATACATGATTGTAAAAGGATGTAGTTGACAGAGTACAGTGATCTGGGCCAAGAGACTAAATTCAGCTAGAAAGAGAGCATTGGAAAGATATTTAACTCGAGAGATTAGTAGTTTTATGGTGGAGTATATATGGGCTGAGGGAAAAACCCCCAGATGTTTGCATTGGATAGATCACTGCATGGTGGAACTGTGCCCTGGGACAAAAAAATGACAAGTATGGAGGAAATCATTACTAATTTATTTTCGGATGAGTTAAATTTAAAGTAATAATGGTATGCCCAATGGGCATGTATCTCTGATGAGCATTGGACAATCTGGAGGGGAACAATGTGCCTGTTTTCTACCAGAAATGGGAGACACTAATGAAACAGGTCATAAGTTAAGATTAAGACCAGCACTGTGAGAGTTTAACCAGATATCTTAGAACCAGGCAGGATTATGGTTCTGGTTTCCTGTAGAGAAAATTGATGACAAGGATGTTAGCCTTTTGGAGAAAGTTCAGGGCTGGCTTTAGTTACAAAGAGGAATGTTACAAAATAGGAAGGGAAATAATAGCAAATCTGGCAGAAATCTAATCCTATGGGTTGATCCAACATATGGAGAGAAAAAGAAGAAACATACTATGGGGATTACAGGATTAACTTTGTGCAACCCAAGATGGTTTGACCAAGAAAGATGCTTGACAAACAGTTTGGTAGCCATCTGAACAATTGCTTATTTGTTCACTACATTTCAAATTTGAGGAAGAAATATACTAATCTTTGTGTGTGGAGTATATTAATCCTTTGAATATGAGTATTAGTAGATATAATAATCGTATCAGTATGATTTACAATTCTAAAAATTACTAAACGACTCAGCTATCAGACTGAGAGTTTAGTGAATTTAGATTGGAGAAGGCTGATTATGGCAGAGGGCAGGTCTTTATCCAGGAATTTGCCTTTGTGTGGTTATTATGTGTTAGTAACTTCAGTTGTTTTGTGGAATATTAACAAATGAGAAAACAGATGCCCTAAGATGTCAAGTAACTTGGCCTAAATTATACTGCTCATGAGTGACAGAACCAGTAGTGGGCTTAGGTGGAGAACCAAGACTGGCAAAAGTTATAGCCTAACCTCCAGGACAGATTTACTTGGAAAGTCACCACCCCACCCCCCCGCCCCGCCCCGCCCAACTAGGTAGGCTCTTTGGAAAACTTAGGCTATATTCCTTACAAATAGCCTTTCATACAAAAGAAAGATTGCCAAAAACCTGATGCATATGTTTATAAGTTATTTCTTTCCAAATCATGTTTTGAGTCTCATTCTGTGTATTTTGTCAGTGGTTGCCCTCTAACATCTTTATCCACGTTGCAGTATTAACAATAATAAATAAGAGAAGAATAAACATGTCCCTATATAAAAAGGGTAGGAATTCTAACTAAAATAATGAAGACTAATTTTTATGGAAAGTTTTTTATCTGTCAATCAAAGTACTGGCTGATTGACCAGCCTTATATTTTACTATTTGATAGATGAGGATGTTGAAGTTCAGAGATATAATTGATTATATTTATTTAGAAATATGAAGTGTTTATTTTTTTATTTGTTTAAAATATGAAGTGTTTATCATAGAAAGAAAAAAATAAGAAAAATCTACCTATTTAGAGGTTGTACTGGGGGTGCCTCATAAGTATGTGACTGAGTGGCAGATCCTAACTTTGCCTGGGCAGTGGGGCTGGAGGAAATTGTGTAGCTGCTGGATAGAGATTTTTATACTTGCTTATAGCTCGCCTATTATCCATGTGCATTTTCTAACTTCCCATGCAGTTGAGTTGGGGCTGTGTAACCAGTTCTTGTTTATGCCGTGTAAGCAGAAATAGTGCAAGTCATTTTGGAACACAGACCCTTTGGAGGAATCTTGCCTCTTTTCTTCCTCTGTCTCAGCAACTCTGCAGTACAGAGTTCTGCAGTACAGAAGCTCTGCAGTACAGAATACATAATTAAAAGATGGAGGTAGCCTAGATACCTGAATGAACAGTTTTAGGAGAGTGATAAGAGAATATTCTGGAAAAAAAATGTGTGATTGTGCAATTAAATTTTACACTCTTAATCCACAGAGATTTGGGGATTCTTTGTTATGCAGAGTAGCCTATCCTATCTTGACATAAACTGTAAGCCACAAAGCAGCTCAACTTGAGATACTTGATGAAGCCATAGTGAGTACCAGTTACAGAGAGATATGCAAAACAGGATGGGCAGAGAAAAGTTACAGCTGTTTTAAAATAAGAGCCTCATGTTCAAAGTCACAGAGTTAGGCAATAGGAATGGTAGATATCAAACACTGGGTTCTCTAAGAAGCCCACTCTTAGGTGGATACTGTAATGCAATAAATTCCTTGGGGAGTGTTCTCAGGATTAACACTGTTGAAGAAATAAATAGTGAAGAGTTCAACAGAGGGAGATGTTGCACTGCAATGCAGTCACAGCATTTTTCTGCCATTTTTAACAGGGCACTCTGGAGCTGCAATAGATTTTCAGAGATGTCTTAAATCAGGGCAAAGGGGCCATGGCTTTATACCCACACAAATGGATCAGTAAATTGATGGAGGGTGCCCTCAGGAAGGGAGCATGACCTTGGTCAAAGCAGCTCGTTTCAACTGATGTCACATCCCCAAAAAAGATTTAGCTGAGATTTGTCAGTCCATCAGTACTATTCTTTTTGTAGCTTCAAGAATCTTTCCCCTTCTGGTTCCCTGGGGCTGGACGATGAGATCTAACACAGTAGGCATTAAGGCAAAGTTAGTAGGCTTCTCATGTGACAACTCTATATACTTGGGCAAGTTGAGATGCACAGATGCCCAATAAGTCTGTATTTTTTTCTGTGTTTGTATGTTTGCTTAGTATATATATACATATATATTATATATATATAATATGTATATTATATATATTATATATATATATACATATATATTAAATATATATATAATATACATATTATATATATATAAAAATGGAACATTTAGATGTTATAATGCCTCCATGACTGTAGAGTGGCTTGGTATTACGGGTGGGGACTCTCTGGCCCAGTATAGTCAATCATTTGGAAACCATATTGTCTTTTTATTTAATTCTGCCATATAGGTAAACATGAACTTCTACATGTGACTTGGTGTATTAGAGAAAGTAGGTTCAGCATGTTTTCCTTAATGAACCTTTCTCTTCAGTTCCTCATTCTAACTGCTAACAGAGATCACTATCCCTCCCTTCTACAATCTCCTTAGGATAATAAATCTCTCTTTCTCTTTGAGAAAAGTTTTAATATTTAATTGGAAAAAACTCTTAAAATGTTAGGAAAATATTAAACCAAGCACTGAATAATGCCCAGGAGAGTAGGCAGTTTGATTTGTGCAATGAAGTTTAGTTGTTCATTTGCATTTTTTTCTAATAACAGTGACCTACTAAGTGAATCTTTTTCATGTTCCTTTTTTAAAAGTAAAGTTCTATTGAGTAAGAAAATAAGTCACAAAAGGGGATGTCAGTTTACATTTCTTTGCCAAAGTACTCTTTGAAACAGTGCCTATTTGAACACATTAAATTTGCTCCAAAAGTATTCAGGTCATACGTTATTAAATATGTAGCTTTTAACAATTTTAATTCTTCCAAGAAATGTTATATAGTACATAATTTGTACTTTTGAGTGAATATTACTGTTTTATGCTTCCAGATGTCTCTGTAATTTGCTATTCAAAGGTTAATGTTATGCACATATTGAAGGTCAAGATTTAGTGGAAATTTAAATGATAAAATGTGATTCAACACATACAATTGTGAAAAAATTTGGCAAAAATGGATTCAGAGGATGGTTAAAGATTAAAGAGGATTAAGGGCTATTTTAACATGTGAAATTTAATGTATTTTATTGATTCTGAATTATTTATATCATCTAGGTTATAAGCGAGAGGAAAGAGCAAAAGTTTGGGGGTCAGTCAATGTCCATGAACAGTAGATTTTTTCACATCTACACAAAGATTACTCCTATGTTTCATGAGGGATTTTTGGTGTATGTGGTGATTTTTTTAACCTATAAAAACTCCATAATAGGATATAGAATACAAAAAAATCTTACATTAGTAATAATAACAATGACAACAATAATTAACATTTTGTGCCTCCTATGGTTCGGGCAGTATTTATAGTGGTGTTAACATATTTGTATTCCTTTCATCCTCACAAAAAAAAACCCAAAACAAAACTGACCTTCATTTTATCCTCATGTCACCGAAGAAGAATCTCAGGTGCAGACAGGATCCATAAGTTGCCTAAAGTCACATGCCTAGTAACAGGCATTGTAGGTTTTTTAAGCCAGACACACTGGCTTGAAACCTGGCATACAACAAACACATGAAAAGATGCTCAACATCACTAATCATTAGAGAAATGCAAATCAAAACTACAATGAGGTATCACCTCACACCATCAAAAAATCTACAAACAATAAATGCTGGAGAGGATGTGGAGAAAAGGGAACTCTCTTGCACTGTTGGTGGGAATGTAAATTGATACAGCCACTATGGAGAACAGTATGGAGGCTCCTTTAAAAACTAAAAATAGAACTACCATACGACCCAGCAATCCCACTACTGGGCATATATCCTGAGAAAACTATAATTCAAACAGAGTTATGTACCACAATGTTCATTGCAGCACTATTTACAATATCCAGGACATGGAAGCAACCTAAGTATCCATCGACAGATGAATGGATAAAGAAGATGTGACACATATATACAATGGAATATTACTCAGCCATAAAAAGAAACGAAATTGAGTTATTTGTAGTGAGGTGGATGGACCTAGAGTCTGTCCTACAGAGTGAGGTAAGTCAGAAAGAGAAGAACTAATACCGTATGCTAAGAGATATATATGGAATCTAAAAAAAAAAAAAAAAAGATTCTAATGAACCTAGGGACAGGACAGAAATAGAGACACAGACATAGAGAATGGACTTGAGGACACAGGGAGGGGTAAGGATAAGGTGGGATGAAGTGAGAGAGTAACACTGACATATAATACACTACCAAATGTAAAATAGATAGCTAGTGGGAAGCAGCTGCAAAGCACAGGGAGATCAGCTTGGTGCTCTTCGACCACCTAGATGGGTGGGATAAGGAGGGTGGGAGGGAAACGCAAGAGGAAGGGGATATGGGGATATACGTAAGCATATGGCTGGTTCACTTTGTTATAGAGCAGAAACTAATACAACATTGTAAAGCAGTTATACTCTAATAAATATGTTTTTTTAAAAAAAAATATATAAGGCAAATAGGAAAACAAAACCTGGCATAATAAAAAATGTGATATACTGCCTCTTAAAATATGGATTTACGTATTTTATTTGCATACATTTTATTTCTCACAAAGAATGCTCTTCAGTTTAGGATAACTTACTAGTTTATGGTCCCCTGCCCCCCCAAAACAGCATAGCAACCTCATTCTTTTATGACCTTTCTTCTCTTATACAATCTTGATAGTCACTAGAGGCCCATAAGGATCATGAGAAGCAGAGTGAATATTAGAGATGAGTGGACACAACGTGAGATATTTCTGGCAGATAATTTCACATGGTACTAGTAATTTGTGATTTCAATTTTTATGTTTCCACAATAAAGAAACAGTTTTTAAACGTATCTCCAAAAATGAATAGAGCTATTCCCTTTTTTTTTTTTTTTTGTGGTCCGCGGGCCTCTCCCATTGCGGAGCACAGGGCTCCAGACGCACAGGCTCAGTGGCCATGGCTCACGGGCCTAGCCGCTCTGCGGCATGTGGGATCTTCCCGGACTGGGGCACGAACCCGTGTCCCCTGCATCGGCGCATGGATTCTCAACCACTGCGCCACCAGGGAAGCCCTTGAATAGAGCTATTTTTTATGGCATCACTATAAATGTAACTTTCTTGAAGTACCATCACTCTCAAGAGTTTTTTAATTCTTAACTTGGAATTGCACTGAGACTTAGCAAGGGAGGAAGAAGATAGTGTAGGGATGGGCCAAGTTTTGATAATATAGATTACATGCAGCCCTGTGACACTGCCTAATACAACGACCTACACCAGTGGGAACTCCTGTGAAATCAGGTGGCACAAGGCAATGAAACTAACTATTTTTAAAGTAGACAGACAAGGAAGGACATGGGCTTGTTTACATACATGCATACACACCCTCAGTGAGCTTTTTTAATGAAGTAGTAAAAGATATCATTGCATGAATTCATGATCAGATAGAAAAGATTCACATGCTCTCAAAAACTTTGGAAGCAATATTGTTTGACTTCTGAAAGCTAAAATACATCACAATCAGAGGTAATCAAAAGATATTTTCATCCTGGAACAATAAGGATTTATTATAAAAGAGTTCAGAGGAAATTCACAGTCTCCAATAAAGGCAACCTTAACCTCATTAGTACTTGACTTTCAACAATTGTTTGAGAATCAAATCAATTGAAAATCAGGGTGACCTGTGGTTTGGAACTTGTGACCACCAGCATGAAATCACTTGTTGAAGAAATGTGTACTCAGTACCAAATCCATAAGGGTTTATTGGGTCTAAGATATTCAATGCAATCTGTTCTCTCTGAAGGTGATGCTTAGCTAATGTTTGTTTCATATGGCCGATATGCATGTTTCCTTACTTCGGAGAGGAGTTTACCTTTCACAAGTAGATCTATAACACTATTTATTTGGATTCTTTTAATTTCTCTCTTACAGCTATTTTTCTTTTAAAAAGAACTTACATGCTTTATTTAATCTGACACTAACTGAAGCAACATCCTAAGTCATAATTCAGAAAGTGTTAAAAAAAAGAAGTTTAAAGCTTGTTTGAATTGGGAGAAAATATCCGAATCATCAAAGCTTCTGCCTACACTTACCTCACTTCACTGCCTTTCCTCTCCCAGCCAAGTGACTCTAAGAACTCTTATCTATGTCTGTGGAAGGGATCAAAAATGGAAATGGGTACAACATCCAGTAACAGACTTCCAAAAGCAATTTGATATGTATTTACAGGAAGAGTATAGAAAGAAATATATCTAGGAAAGATGAAAAAGAGTAGTAGGATGAACACACATTCAGAATGCATTAGGTTTTTAGGAGGATGTACAGAAAGTTTGCAGAAGCAGGTAGAGATGGGGTGTGACTGGGTGCTGCTAAAAAGATTAAGGACAACTGTCTTGGTTCATGAATTGGACTTGCAGAGCTAGATGGATGGAGAGGATTTTTGAGGACATTTATTTTGCCTTATAAAGGAGTTTCCCCATTTGTATTTTCTGAGGGGAACATTGAATATTCAAATTCTTTTTTAGCTTCTCCGGAATTGTCAAGAAATGTGTTTATTTAGATAGAGACTTTGAGTCTGTGGAACAATAAGCCAGTCATTACTGGATCTTTACTTGGCTTATATCATCTCTGGGCAGTAGAGTCACGAATGCATTAGTCAGCTGGACTTATGTCTATTTCAGTATTTTTGAATCTGTGCTCCTAAAAAGTGTCTCAGAGTTTGTTTCTGTGTTAATAAATGTTATATGGGCAGGAAGGGGGGGTATAAAAGAAACAATGAGAGGGAGGGAAGGAAGGTAGGAAGGAAGGAAAGAAGGGAGGGAGGGAGGGAGGAAGGGAAAGAAAGGAAAACTTTAACAACTTTCTTTGATGCCAGAGTTCTCAGAGTTTTCCCTATGTTCTTCAACATTTCGAAACTCTAAGATGAAAATAAAATACACAACACACCTCAAAGATAATTATCAATTATCACAGCAAGGTGTGTGTGTTTCTGTGTGTGAAGTGTCACACATGGAAATAGCATTACGTGAAACATACTTGGGATACTGAGCTTTACTCGTGTTTAACCTCAGGATGTCCTAAATCAGCAAGCACTTTTTTTTTTTTTTTTGAGAAAGACCAAATTCACATCTCATATACAAACTATATTTGGTTAACTAATCAGTAAACTTGAATAGCTTATATGTCCGTGTATGCACATACACAGAAGAACAATTGCAAATAATGTATCATATAAGGTTCTGATACCAGCTTTCAACAATTGATTAAAGAAGTTTGTGAAATTCATAGCAAGCATGGCTAACTGAATTGTTCTCTTATGGTCTGGATCACTTTCTTCAGTCACTGAAGTCAGTAGTATGCACAGATTCCTTATGTGTTCCAAAACCAATCTCTAGAGTCAATGAACTTTACAAGTTTTCCTTCCTTTTCCCCCTGAATCTGTTACTTCTAAGTATAGAAAACTCTCAGTCTTTCCCCTCATTTCTAAATTTCAGACTTTAAAAGCAGAGGTTTCATCTACTATTTCTTTAGCTTTGTTTGCTTTTGTTTGAATTTACAAAGATCTTTGCAATGGTGTCACACCCAGTGAAAAGGAAAACCTTTCTTCTACTTTTTTTTTTAATCTAGGAACATCTACCCTTCTTCTGTTCTGTAAAATGTAGGCTGCTGCTCTCATTTCAGTGCTGTAGGAAACAGTTTTGCTCTAAGTCTGGCCATTTGAAAGAATGGAATTCTCTTCTCTGTTTTGTCAAGGGATAAGATCAGTTTCCTAGCAAGAGTGCAATCTGATAGAAGTTCCTTCATTGCACAATTATGGACTGCATATCATTATGCAGTGTCTCCTTCCAGCTAATTCAGGCATTTCTTAAAGAATATACAGCTATTCCTGTGTTGACTCATTAAATTAAATACCTGCAATTAAGTTAGACAATTATCAAATTTGAACACTATATTTAAATGGTTTCTAAATTGGTGGTATGTGGAGAGGCAGGGTTGTCGATGCAAAAGCCACATAAAATGAAATATAAATCCTTTAGGTACTTAAAACAAAATATAAATGTGATGCAAAATAAAAGTTACAATAATTTGGACAGCAAAGATAGATCAAAGTTTGAAATACAAAGAAACTACTCTCTTCTCTCTCTCAAATAATAAAAATTCTTATTACAGAAATTATTGTCTTATTCTCTTTTACTTTTAATTTACTATTGTGGCAGAGAGAATTTGGTTCTCAGAAATTTGAAGTCAGAAAGGAAGCCACAGCTATACTTTTGAGTTGCATTAAATAAGACTCAAAAGGTGTATTCTGAAAGAAGATATTATCTTTAATATAAACTTCTTTAATGAATGAATGAGTGTGTCAATGGATGGATCACTTGGAGAAAAGCTTATATAAGAACATGTTTCAGAGAAATTTAAATAAGCCTAAATACAAACTGAACTCAAGACTGAAGACTAGAGAGATTTAAGGCCCATAAAACCCAACAAGAAAAGGCAGAACTGGTTTGAGGAGTTTAAAAATAACCAACTTCATTCAGAACTGAACTTTGTGTTTGAAAATTCTGCCCTTGATATGGCCAAGGAAGCTCCTACTAAACCAACACTCTGCAGTTAATAACTATAAACTGAACAAAAATACCAAAACAAATGACAGTACTAGGGAGCAAATACCATATAGGCACACTTCAGAGGGCACTCGACACTTGGGATAGCAAGTAATTGAGAGAGTTTCGTTTTTCAGTGAGATTTAGCCCGGGGAAAGACTGAACTTAAGTCCTATTGGAGGAAGGGAATCCATGAAAGGAGCAAGTCACAGGTGGGGGAACAAATTTTGTGTCTACTCCAATCAAATATCTGGCTGATCTTGGAAGCCTGCATATGAGAGGTAGATGCCAAGCAGAACAGCTAAAGATGAAGGAGGTGACGTAATATTTAAAATGCCTGTTTGTGGCAAAGACTGTTTGCGGTTCTAATATAACCAAATTAATTACCTTTCTTTTTTTTTTATAAAATTTATTTATTTATGGCTGAGTTGGGTCTTCGTTGCTGCACACGGGCATTCTCTAGTTGTGGCTAGTGGGGGCTACTCTTTGTTGTGGTGCATGGGCTTCTCATTGAGGTGCACAGACTTCTCATTGCGGTGACTTATCTTGTGGAGGAGCACGGGCTCTAGGGCACCGAGGCTTCAGCAGTTGTGGCACGTGGGCTCAGTAGTTGTGGCTTGTGTTGCGTGCTCTAGAGTGCAGGCTCAGTAGTTGTGGTGCATGGGCTTAGTTGCTCTGCGGTATGTGGGATCTTCCTGGACCAGGGATTGAACCTGTATCCCCTTCGTTGGCAGGCGGATTCTTAACCACTGCACCACCAGGGAAGTCCCTAATTACCTGTTAAACAAGCAAAACAAAACACACAATCCTCTTTGGAGGAATACAATAGGATATATAGTGTCCACAACATAACATTCACAAATACAAAGCCTACACTGACAAATTTTAGACCAACTGATTATTGATGCAAAAATTACGCCCAGCTTAATCAAAGACCTAAATGTAAGAGGTAAGATTTTAAGTCTCTTATAAGGAAATATAGGAGGTATAAATCTTCATGACATGGGAGTACATAATGATTTCTTCAATGACACCAAAAGTACAAGCAACAACAACAACACAAAGCTTGAATTTCATAAAAATTGAAAACTTTTGTGCATCAAAGAACACTATTAAAAAGGTAAAAAGACCACCCACATTTACAAACCTAAATAATCTTAGCATATGGGCCCCCTCCTAGGTATTTACCCAAATAAGTTGAAAACTTATGTACATTCAAAAACTTGCGTTCGCATATTTATAGCAGCTTTATTATAATTGCCAAAATTTGGAAGTAAGCAGGTTATTCAGAGATAAAAAGAAAGAACGATCAAGACATGAAAAGACATGGAGGAGCCTTAACAGATATACAGATATTGCTTAGAGAAAGAATCCAGTCTGAAAAGGATGCATGCTGTATGATTCGAACTATATGACATTCTGAAAAAAGCAAAGCTATAGAGACAGTAAAAAAGTTAGTGGTTGTCAGTGGTTCAGAGGTGGAGGAAAGGGAGAGGGATAAATATGTGGAGCAGAGAGGATATCTAGGGCAGTTAAACTACTTTGGCTGATACTGTGATACTGTAATGATGGATACCATGACATTATGGATTTGTTAAAATTCATAGAATTGCACAATGCCAAGTGAACCCTAATGTGAACTATGTACTTTAGGTAAAAATAATGTTTCAATATTGGTTCATCAAATGTAACAAATAAAATCTGTTAATAATATGCGAAACTGTGTTCAGTGGGGGAAGGGGTATATGAGAACTGTCTATATAATTCCTGCTCATTTTTACTGTCAACTTAAACCTGCTCCAAAAATTAAAATCGATTATCTTTTTAAGTAAAGTAATAGAGAAATATGTATCATCTAACACTAAAAGTAAAAATAAAAATACAATACAACCCACAGAAAAAGAGAGAATATTTTCAAATCATATAGGAGATAAGGAAATTTTATCCAGACTTTATAAAGAATGCTTACCACTTAACAGTAAAAGGATAAATAACTCAATTAAAAACAGGTGAAAGGATTTGAGTAGACATTTCTCCAAAGCAGATATACAAATAACCAATAAACACATGAAAAGATGTTCAACACCATTAGACATTAGAGAAATGCAAATCAAAACCATGAGATAACACTTTGCATTCACTGATTCATTCAGATGGCAATAATAATAAAGACGGATAGTAATAAATTTTGCTGAGGATGTGAAGAAATTGAAACCTTCAGACATTTCTGGTGGGGATGTAAAATGATAGAGCCACTTTGGAAAATAGTAGGGAAATTTTCAAAAGTTAAACATAGAATTATGATCTGACCCAGCATTTTCAGATATAGATATAGATATATGTATCTCCAAGAAAATTGAAAGAAAAAAATAGGTCCATGCAAAACTTGTATGTAGATGTTCATAGCAGCATTATTCATAATAGTTTAAAAAGTAGAAGCAAAGTAAATTGATGAATGGTTAAACAAAATGTACTTTATGCAATAATGGAATATTATTCAGCTATAGAAAGTAATAAAATACAAATACATGCTACAATATGTGTAAACCTTGAAAACAGTATGCTAAGTGAAAGAAGCTTGACACGAAAGCCTACATATTTTATAGCCATTTCTATTCAGCATTGTATAAGATGGCCTTAGTGATTGAAATAAAGCAGGAGAATACATCTGATATAAAAATGTGTAAAGAAAAAGTAAAATTGTCTCTCTTTGCTTTTGACATGATGGCTTATGTAGACTATGTTAAGAAATTCAAAAAATTAGAATTTGTAATTAAATTTAGCAAGGTCCTAAATTACAAGTTAATGTATAAAATTAATGTATTTTATATTGTAGCAGCAATAGGAAAATATGATTAAGAATAAATATCTCTACTTAAAGGATTATAAAAATTAGGGATAAATTTAATGAGCATATGAAGCTTTCTAGACTGAAAAAAAGAAGTGCTGAGTGAAAATAAAGAAAAGCAAAGTAAATGGGGAGATATACCGTGGCCATGGATTGAAAAACATAATATTGTTAATATGCCAATCTTTTCCAAATGATCTATAGATTCAGTGACATTCTGATCATAATCCCAACAGACTTTAAAAAGTTTTTTGTAAAAATTTACAAGCTTATTTTTAAATTTATTTGCAAGTATAGGGGCATGGTATATAATCTAAGCAAACTTGAAGAGGAGGAACAGAGCTAGAGAAATTACATTACTTGACTTCAAGATTTATGATAAAGCAAATGTAATCTTAGAACTATAATGTTAGCATAAGGATCAATACATAGTTGAAACATAATGAAAAACAAAATCCCAGAGATAGTCCCAAACTTATGCCATTGTTTAAATTTTCACCAAGTGCATAAAATAATCCAGTGGTTAAAGATAGATCCTTTCAACAAATGGTGCTGGATCAAGTGAATATTCATATGGGAAATAAAGGAAACTTGACCTCCAACTTCATATTATACACAAGCTTAAATTGAACTGGACCATAGACCTCAACATAAAAACTAAACCCATAAAGCTTTTGAAAAAATACAGGAGAATATGTCCATGGATTTTGTAGTCAAACTTCTTTTAAAGGACAGAAAGTAATTACCATAAAAGGAAAAAATGATAAGTCTAATTTCATCATAAAAGAAACCCATTAAAATGTAACGTTAAGAAAAATAGATAATTCACAGGTGATATTCACAATTTATATTTTTGGAAAAGGACAAAAGACTTGTGTCCAAACTATATGAAGAACTGTAATTCAATAATGAAAAGACAATTAAATAAAAATGAGGAAATATTTGAACAGATGCATCAAAAAGGAAGATATGCAGATAGCCAATAATAAGCACATTTAAAAAGACAGTAGCATATTTATCAGGAAAGTGAAAATTAACATCATAATGAGTTAGCACTATGCATCCACTCAAATGGCTAAAATTAAAAAGACTGATTGCTACTAAAAGTTGGCAGAAGTGTGGTATTCCTAGAACTCTCATACATCATTGATGGAAATGTACAGTGGTACAGCCACTTTTGAAGATTGGCAATTTCTTATCAATATTAAGCGTACACCTCATTATGTAAAGACAATTCAAGGTATTCACCCAAAAGAAATAAAAGTACTGGTTACAAAAAGGGCTATAAAAAAATGTATGTAACAACTTTATCCATATTAGCCCCAAATGAAATACTACCTAAGTATCCATCAGTAAAGAATAGATTTTTTTTAATGTTATATTGATATAGTGAAATACCATCAGTGATCAAAGGGAATGCATTACTGATGCACACAACGACATGGTTGAATCTCAAAATATTATGCTGACTGAAAGCAGGCTTATGCAGAGCATGTAAAGTTTGATTCAATTTATATGAAGTTCTAGGGCAAGGAGAAATAAATCTATGGTGGAAAAAAATCAGAATGCTGGCTGTTCCTGGAGGATTATAGAAGAGATTGAGAGAATTTTCTTCAGTGATGGTAATGTTCTATAATTTGATATAGGTGTATGCATTTGTCAAATGTCAGCAAATGTTCATTTAAGTTCTCAGTTTTGTAGATAAATGTTGCACACTAGTCAATAACATGAATGCTGAAGTATTTATGTGTCCTATTGTAAAAATTTACACCAAAATGCATTTATTTGATGGATAAATAAAGCAATCTATAAACAGATAGAAATATTAATAGTGTTAGAAGGAATATAGTAAAATGACAAATATAGAATCTAGGTGATGAGTGTATGTATACTCACCATAAAATTATCTTGTGTGTTTTGATGCTACACTTACTCTTAAAAACATCTCAGGAGGGATACATTGTGACACATCATTCATTTATATTGAAATTTTTTTTTAATGTATCTTTCTTAGGGGAAATTTATCTGTCTTGTGCTAATTTCCACTGTCTATTCTTATGGGAAACCAAACTGATTAGAGTCTACACATAAACCCAGAACACTATTATTTGCCTTCAATTTGGGGAAAAAAACCCAAAAAAACCCAACAACAACAACAACAACAACAAAAAACAACCTACTCTGGTTTCCAAGCCATGAACAAAATCTATCAAGTATAAAGTATGATCAGGCTTTGCATAATGCCATTTGGAAGAAACATCCCTAACAACCAAAACAGTATCAAGAAAGTACAGAACTTTAGAAATTAAAATGACAGGAGAAATAGAAATGGCTATTTGTAACCATTAAATTCATATTAACTTGTTAACTTGAGTTAAGGTTTGGGTAGAGACCCCCTCAGTCCAGTCCCCATCTTCTTTCCCCACTGTGAGCTTCTAAATTATTCACCATAATTATTGAGGGCATCCCTCAATGTAGAAATTCATCACTTATAGAAATTAAATGTCTAGTTTTATCTCCTTGTATTTTAGACAGAATGCCAAGGCTCAGAGAACTAATATGACTCACCAAGTTCACAAAATATAGTTCTCTAATGGCCAATTGTACTTTCAATTAAAATAATAATTCAGGCTAATATGGTAACATAAAATAGTTGCTTATGTGATTAAATTTTCCACTTCTTTCTTGCAATTATTGATAGACTAGAAAATGTACATTAGCTTTTCTGTTTATTTCCCAAATAACTCATCAATTTGGAATAAATCAATGTAGAAGATATTAAACCAAATGAAAATACCTCCTGTCCAGTGTTGGACCTGTGGAACAGTTTCTGATGAATTTTCTTAGATAATGTGCCAATTTACCAGTGTAATTTTTAATAATATTTTCAAAAACATTATTTCTTTATTTTATTTTATTTTTTTTAATTTTTAACATCTTTATTGGAGTATAATTGCTTCACAATGGTGTGTTAGTTTCTGCTTTATAACAAAGTGAATCAGTTATACATATACATATGTTCCCATATCTCTTCCCTCTTGCGTCTCACTACCTCCCTATCCCACCCCTCTAGGTGGTCACAAACCACCTAGCTGATCTCCCTGTGCTATGTGGCTGCTTCCCACTAGCTGTCTGTTTTATGTTTGGTAGTGTATATATGTCCATGCCACTCTCTCACTTTGTCACAGCTTACCCTTCCCCCACATTATTTCTTAATGCTTAAGTTTTCAGTCTTCATATGTAATATTCACTCAAGGGTTATTACTGTTAAAAGGGAATGATCTCAAATACACCTGTCAAAGACACAATCAACTCTTTTTTAAATAAAAATTGTGTATATTTAAGGTGTACACCATGATGATTTGATACTCATATACATAGTGAAATGATTATAGTCAAGCTAATTAACATAGCATCTCCTCACACCATTTCCATGTTTTTGTGTGTAATGAATGAAAGCACATGATGTCTATGCTTAGCAAATTTCTAGTATTCAATACAGTATTATTAACTATAATCATCATGCTGTGCATTAGATATCTAGACTTATCTAGACTTACTTATCCTACATAACTGCAACATTATTTCCATTTCTCCTACTTCCTTGTCCCTGGTAACTACCCTTCTACTCTGTGCTTCTATGTATTTGACTTTTTTACATTCCACATGTAAGTGAGATGATGCAGTTTTTTTTCTTTCTGTGTCTCACTTATTTCACATAGCATAATGTCCTGTAGGTTCATCCATCCTGTTCTCGAAAATGGCAGGATCTCACTCTTTTTTTTTTAAGGCTGAGTAATATTCCACAATTTCTTTATCTATTCATTTGTTGATAGACACTTAGGTTGTTTCTATATCTTGACTATTGTGACTAATGCTACAGTGAACGTGGGAATGTAAATACTTCTTTGAGGTGCTGGTTTCATTCCCTTTGAGTGTATAACCAGAAGATTGATTCCTGGATCGTGTTAGTTCTATTTTTAGTTTTTTGAGGAATCTCCACCAATTTACTGTATAATGGCTGTACCAATTTATACTATAATGACTGTACCAATTTACACTCATACCAGCAGTGTATAAGTGTTCTTTTTTTCTCCACATCTTTGCTAAAACATCTTTTTTCTTTTTCTTTTCTTTTCTTTCTTTTTTTTTCTCATAATAGCCTTCCTAACAGCTGTGAGGTGATACCTCATTGTGGTTCTGATTTTCATTCCCATGAGGATTAGTGATGTGAGTATTTTTTCAGACACCTGTTGGCCATTTGTATGTCTTCTTTGGAAAAGTGTCGATTTAGGTCCTTTGCCTATTTTTTTTTAATTATTTTATTTTATTTTAATTAATTTATTTTGTTGTGCCAGGTGTTAGTTGCGGCTCGTGGGCTGCTTAGTTGAGGCAGGCAGGATGCTTAGTTGCGGCTTGAGGGCTCCTTTGTTGCAGCTTGCTGGCTCCCTAGTTGCAGCATGCATGTGGGATCTACTTCACTGACCAGGGATCGAACCTGGGCCCCCTGTATCGGAAGCACAGAGTCTTAACCACTGTGCCACGAGGGAAGTCCCTGCCTATTTTTAAATGAGGTAGTTTGGGGGGTTTTTTGCTACTGAGTTTTAAGAGTTCCTTATATAGTTTGGATATTAACTCTAATCAGATATGTGGTTTGCAAATATTTTCTTCCAGTTCATAGGTTACTTTTTCATTTTGTTGATGGTTTCCTTTGCTGTGCAGAAGCTTTTTACTTCAGTGTAGTCCCACTTGTTTATTTTTGCTTTCTTTCCTGAGCTTTTGGTGTTATATCCAAAAAAATCGCTGACAAAGCCAACGTCAAGGAGCTTTTTTTGTATGTTTTCTTTCTTTTTTGTAAGCATCAGTTAAACTGATATTCTCAGTTTTTCTACTACAAAAGGTAGATGGATACCTTTCTTTCTTTTTTTTTTTAACATCTTTATTGGAGTATAATTGCTTTACATTGTTGTGTTAGTTGCTGCTGTGTAACAAAGTGAATCAGCTGTATGTGTACATATATCCCCATATCCCCTCCCTCTTGCATCTCCCTCCCACCCCTTTAGGTGGTCACAACGTATGTTATCTTCTAGTACTTTTATGGTTTCAAGTCTTATGTTTAAGTCTTTAATCCATTTTAAGTTAATTTTTGTCCATACTGTAAGATAAGGGGCACACTTGTTTCTTGTTTTCTCAAACTATCAGTGACTGCTAGCATGTAAAAGTGCTGGCTTTTTTTCAACTATTTGCATTTTAACCATTACTGGCATTTAGTAGGCACAAACACTTGGAATTTCAGCTGTCAAATGGAGACATAGGAATATAAGAGTGAAAACATACTACATAAATAAAAGCCCATTTCTACCTGTGTGACCAGGTTGTCTGACTTTGTCCTTCTGGAGTAGGGAAACCTGTTGGCAAGTGTATATGATGAAGCAAAACTTTGGTCCTTCTGCTCTTTTACTACAATTATTTGAGTTTCACCTTTGAAACTTGAAAGAAATTAACAATGCATGGAAGCAAATCATTGTGATCAGTCTCAAATTGATTTTCTTTCTCTTTTTTTGTGCTGAGAAAAACACAAATCCTTGCCATATCATATACTCATCACATATTTTAAGGAACTATCTAAGAGAGTAACTTTATAAAGTAGAATGTTCTATATGGTTGTAAACAAGTGTCCTCAAGTTCCAGGTCGCATCCAAAACACCTGGAGGTTTGTTAAAAGATAGATTCCTGTGCTGCACTCCCAGAACTCTGATTTATATGTCTAGGGTCTAGGGTGGAAGCCTAAGATGGCATTTCTAACAGATTCCCGGGGAAAGCTAATGTGGTCTAGGGACTACACTTTGAGAATGATCACTCTACCCTAATTGCTCTGTAAGTCACATCAAATCATTATTTTCTCTTAAAGAGAATTCAAAAAATTAGTGAAGTTGGAGATCACAGAACACTCTTCTCTATGCTGTTAAACTAGCATAACCATTAGAGCATAATGTATACAAAACGTGAATGAAACATGTACATTTGTAAAGATTTTATTTGATATTTGAATCCAAACATATTTTGGAGTAATGTGGTCTAATAATTTCCACTGGTAATGTGTTTCTAATTTTTAAAACACATGATTTTTAACAATCTGTAAAGTATTTTTTCTTTCCTTTTCTTCCTTCCTTCTTTCCTCCCTCCCTTTGTCCTTCCCTTTTCCTACCTTCTTCCCTTTCTTCCTTGCTTTCCACAGAAAAATTTTAATATATGTTTTCATGTCCAGACAAAGCTGAATCTCATTTGCAGGAGCATAGTGCAGGAGTATAACTCTGGGGACCACAAGGTGGGTATTATTACGATGCACATTCATGCCCTCACCTGTGGAATTTAACATCTTAATACATGCCAATAGGAAAAGAATTAAGCAACTAAATCATTTCCATGCCTATAGAAGCATGCCACATTTCTGTTTGCCCAGCAATGGTGCAAACATCATAAATTCTGTTTTGAAGTAGGTTTTTTAGAAGTATAATCTTATATAATGCGTTTCTTGCCATTTCACTCTGCTTATGATTTGATGGGAAGACAGCGCATGCATCTGAGGAGGCGAGAAATGTAGAGGTATATCCCTCCCGCTGACTCTACACTGTGAGTCTGTAATTTAAGTAAACTTCCTTTGGAGCTGTGAAAGGACGGGCTGGTGAAGTTTGGTAAGCAGTTTAATTTTTGATTGTCACCTTCTTGTGAAAGTTCACAAGAAGTAATTTGTAGTTTACATCTTTCTTTCTTTTTTTGGAAAAGTCATGGAGTGAAAAGAAAAGCATAAGCAATAACAAAAAACAAGTGTTGATGTTGTTTTTGCAAAAACAAACACTTTTCTGTGAGTCTGTCAATTTTATCACCTGTAAAATGCATGGGGAATGGATTAAGTAACCTACCAGTTTCTTGCATAAAAGATGTTTTAATACTTTCATCCTTTAGGCATGATGGGAGCCCATTTAGTAAACATGTTGAGGATCCCACTGAACGTATCTGCACATATTTCTTCACATGTGTGCTTGTTTGGCAGTACCTTGCCTTCATGATGGCTGTCTAACAAATAAAATTGTATAATTTTCCTTTTTCAAAAGTGACTTACATATATATATTTTCCCCTAAACATTTGGATAAACAGTATTATTACTTCTGCACAATAATGGAAAAGTGTTTGAAATAATGGAGAATGCAATTTAGAATTCTGATGTAATATGTTCTCAACCTTTGGCAAGGAACCTGTATTCTTGGTTCTCCTCAGTTCAGTTCATCCATGGCTATACTGCTTTTTTTTTTTTTTTTTTTTTGTTACGTGGGCCTCTCACTGTTGTGGCCTCTCCCGTTGCGGAGCACAGGCTCTGGGCACACAGGCTCAGCAGCCATGGCTCACGGGCCCAGCTGCTCTGCGGCATGTGGGATCTTCCCAGGCCGGGGCACGAACCTGTGTCCCCTGCATCGGCAGGCAGACTCTCAACCACTGCGCCACCAGGGAAGCCCCATGGCTATACTGCTTTTAATTGGATTATGCTTTCTATGTTTTTTATGGAAGATCTAGAATTAAAAAAATACACACATATTGGAACTAAAACACTTAACATGATGTATGAAAACAATTTATGAGTGTGACCACTGGTATTTAGTAAGAATTCTTTTATATATGTTCCTGATATTTATTGGAATATATTTATGGGAGCATCTGCTTCTTGAATATTGGGGCCCTGATTTATTTTCCTTATTATTTTCTGCTCTTTAGGATGATTGACCTTTATTAACTGGTAATTCAGAAACATGATTTCATAAGGCTCTATCTTATAATGCACACACACAAAAAAATGACATAAGTAAGATTGCTTTTCATTGGCCATGGAAAAAAAAGATTCTCTGGAATCCAGTCAAAATTAAGCTTCAACATATGATAGGATGATAGAGAAACAATGTGTACTCTTCCAGAAGATGACATTAATTCTGTTACTTTAATTATGTGGCTTTATGTGTATTGTATCTACTTTATTATCCTTGGACAATGCTTGAACATGTGATATATTTTTTATTGACCCTATTAAGGCTTTTTCAAGGAAATACATTTTTTTCCTCTAAAGATATTTCTTTCAAGAAACAATATACCATGCAATCTTCCTTCATCAAGCATTTTTGAAATTTCTTATGTACAAGTTGTTATGTGGGCGTGTAGGGAATACAGCCTAAACCTTTTACCAGTCACCTTCTCTTTGTGAGGGACTAGTCTAGGCAATTTAAAAACAGAGACCAGGTTTGTACACTCAAAAATACAAAATTCAGGATGAGAAATAAATTGTCATAGTGTGCTTTGAATGGTGAGACAACGGTAATCATTGTTTGCAATGGGGGATAATTCTCAAGCTCAGTTTGTTTCCATCTCCTCTTGTTCCCAGTCATCATAACATTGCTGTGCACCCTTGTTCTTTCCCACTCATATTCTGAGGTGGATAGTTTTTAAGGCTAGAACTTTCCTAGCTGGATCCAGTTAAAAGCACAGGTAATTTTGCGTAGCTTGTTTTAAAGATTTTATTATAAATTGCTATAAAGACCAGAAATAAATGATAGCAGATATGGGGAAATTGTTAATGTTTTGTCACTTTTAAATTATTTATTGTCTTAGGTTTTTATCAGAAATAGGAATATTAATCTGACACTTTTTTTTTTTTTGCACTGAAAGTCATTCTTTAGAAAAGAGAAAATATCAGTATAAATAAATAAGCTATATCGGTTAGGGTTCTAGCAGAAAACAGATGGTTCACACAGACCAGATAATTGAAGAAGGGTTTATAAAAGATCATTTTTTAAAAAATATATTTATTTATTTATTTGGCTGTGCCAGGTCTCAGTTGAGGCACACGGGATCTTCGTTGCAGTATGCAGGATCTTTTTAGTTGTGGCGTGCAGGGTCTTTAGTTGTGGCATGCAAACCTTAGTTGTGGTGTGTGGGATCTAGTTCCCTGACCAGGGATTGAACCCGGGCCCCCTGCATTGGGGGTGCGGCATCTTAGCCACCAGAACACCGGGGAAATCCCTAAGAGTTCGTTTAAATTGATGTGGCAGGGACATCTGCTTCCAGGAAGATGGAGTAGATATATATTTCCCTTTTCCTCTTGCTAAGTGTAACTAATAATTCTGGACATTTTATATAAAATAAGCATAAGGAGCCTCCAAAAGATGAAAGAAGGCACACTAGCTACAGACCTTGGGACTCAAGGAACAGTACAGTGATGAGTTTCCTTGGTTTTCATTTTGTCTCATATATCCTAAACATGGAGTAGAAGAAGCCAGCAAGCCAGAAATCCCAATGCGCACAGATTTTTAAAAAGCCACCATAACAGCCTCTTCTTCTAGCCAAAGGACCAGGAAAAGGGTAGCTTAGCAAAACAGAAAATGTTTAGGCAATAATGTTCTGCTTCAACCAAACACCAAGGAAAACCTGTGGCCCACCCCAGTCCACACCAGAAGGTTTCCAATGGGGAACTTAGGCTTCCACCCTTACCAGACTGTAACAAGACACCAAAACCCCACCACCAGAGTAGTGTTGGAAAAGCCGTGTGAGCAGTCGAGACTTTTATCTCCACCTGGATTTAAGGAAGCACACACCCATTCACCACTAGGCTTCTGCTGACATTCCCCCATGGTGAGTGGGTGTACTCCTTAAACCATGTGGGGATGAGGTCCTTGCTGCCTACATGGCTTCTCAGAAACCACTCCCAGAAGTAAGGTTAGGGTGCCTCATCAGAGCCTGGCAAGGGTGGAAGCCTAGGTTCTCTAGAACATTCACTGCCGCCAGCACTAACAAGGCAACCCACCATCCCTTCTGCTGACACCACTGGCAGTACAGGGAACAGTAAATAAGGCAAGTGAGCCCCTGGGAGAGGGTTAAAGAGTGGATCTGGAGGGACAAACGGGCTGTGCGACACATATAGACTTTGGGAAATCTTGACACTTTCATCATGGGGACAGATCTGCTCAGAGTTATTCTTCTTGAAATCATTATCCAGAAGTCTTGGATATGCTCCTAACAACATATAGCTTTTAATTGTAGGTAGTGAGGCTCAATTTTTTGGTCTGAAAATAGGAAATAGTAATAATTATCTCTAGTATTATAACAGAAATAAGAAAACAAAATTTAAACACTTAAAGTATCACTTGGAACAATGCAAATAGTCAATTATTTTTCTTCTCCTCTAGCCTGTTTCCTTGGGCCTTTTCCTTTTGCTTGTCTCTTGCTTGCTCATAATTAGGGCAATGAATATTAAACCATTTATCTAATGCAACCTCCGTATTTGTTTCTGCATAGTAACTTTTAGTCCCTGCCTTAAAGCATTCATGGCTGTACATACTGACAGGCATCCTGTTCAGAGAACTGATGCCAATACAAGTAACAGGGGACATTTTGAAGAGAAGATAGATTGACTGTTCAGAGACTCAGAGAGTGGTAACTCAGCCATCATGGAGTTCAAGGCCTGGACTTAACCTCTGCAAAGAAAAAAAAAATCCTGTTGGATTCCCATTCAGGTGGAATCTCATATAAATATAACAAGGACAGAGCATGAAAAATGGTCAAGGAATTGAGAGAGGCCTCAAGACACTCGAGTGTCAAAGAACAAAAGGAGTAATAGTTATGATAAGAAGTAAGGTTAACTATGTAAGGTTCCAGAGGTGGGGACCAAGAAAATGACCACTGGATGCACTGAAGAAAAGATTATAGACGACCTATAGGAGGCAGTTTAGTTAGAGGCTATGTGAGCTTACATAGGAATCAATGAGGCTTATTTTCTCTAAAGAAATAAACTTAATGTCTGAATTTTGCTATGTGATTAGTGAGAATAATGATGATGACAATGATGATGATTTATATGAGAAGGCAAGTGTAGTACTGTTGGTTCATCCTTAGAGCCCATTACTGATTTGATCTTTTTGTTCATATTGTAACTTGTCACTGTGGTGATTGAAGGAAATATGGTACCCTGTTTTAAACAGCACAAGCTGTAAATTGGGATTCATCACAAATGAATATGATTTTTCCCATTTTATGTATTTTCCTTTAAAAAAGTTTCTGTCTGGGTATGTTTTGATCATGTGAGACTTCTGTCATACCATATAAGCCCATCAGAATTAGAGCTGTGTTCTAGACCTTACCAGTCTGTTTCACTTCGGAACATGGTATTCATACGGGGGGTGAGGGTTGACTAGTTCAAGAACTTTCAGATATTAGAGAATGTACATGGAAATTTTGAGTCAAAGGAGCCTTCAACCAATTAAGCCACAGAAAGTGGTCAAGTGGAATGAAGTCACAGTTATGTGGAAGTCTGGTTGGTTTGGAAAAAATTATCCATGTTGCTACTTCATACACTTATATAAACTGTCAATTTGTTCATTAACTATTCATCCATTCACTAAATTGGCGTGCGCTATGGACAGACAAGCACTCCTCTGGGTCTTAGGGGGAAAGAAACTTTATTGAGCTTATACTGAGGGAGAATAATGCTGAACACATCTAATGTAGTGGTAAATGCTATGAAGATAAAGTGAGAAAAGGGTCTAGACAATATAATAAAGGCAATTTAAGGGGGCTATTTTCGATTTGCTGTCAAGGGATAGCTGCTTGGAGAAGGTAGCATTTCACTGGATATCTGATTCAAAGAAGGGAGCTTTAACTTGCAAAGATACCTGGCAAGGAAGTGTTCCAGACAGGATATAGCAAGTGTAAAGGCCCTGATGTAGACATGAGCTTTGTATTTCCAGAACTGCAAATACAATGAGTATGGCTAGAGCTGAATAGAAGAGCAGGAGAGTTTTGGGGGATATGGTCGGAATGGTAGTTAGGAATGATATTATACTTGACTTGGTAGGCTGTGCAGGGAATTTTAATTTTATTTTGAGTGTGATAAGAACCCACTGGAGGTTTCTGAGCAGGTAAGGGGCATTATTTTATTCACATTCACCCCATCTACTGAATGGAAGATATATTGTAGAGTGGCAAGGGTGGAACCAGGAAAACCAATTTAGTATTCCAGGCAAAAGACTATGGTGGCTTAGATCATGATGTAGCTGTGAAAGTTATGGGAAGATATCCTCTTCTGTATATGGTTTGAAGCATGAATCCACAAGAGTTTCTAACTGATTAGATGTTGGTATGAGGAAAAGAGAGGAATCATACTTAGTTTTTGGCCTGAACAATAGAAAGAAAGGCAATGCCGTTGTTTAGCTACTCCCCTGAAAGCCACATTTTTGTTTCTGCACCACATTGGGTGATAATCCTTCCTGAAGATCAAAATCATGTTATGACTATGAACAAGCAATTTGTATTCCTGAGCTCCTTCATCACACAGAAGGGCAATAATCTATACATTATAAAAAGTGACTTAAATTTGTCAATATGGGGTTTCATTTTTGATACACTTTTGAAGTTTAGGTTGATGCTGAAAGTCAGAGACTTAAGAAACCCTATTTTATATTCCATAGTGCAAGAGTTCATGGTAGTATTTTAAGACTTAAAAGATAAAAAAGAAGTTTGGAAATCTATTATCTTTTTATAGTGCCTAATAATAATTGTATATGACTCATACAAATCAACCTTTCAAGTATCTTGTCATAAAATAAAGGACAAGTCACAGAGTGTCTAACAAGAAGTTAGTAAAGAGAATAAATGCATAATAGTGCAGATTTCATTTGGCTTAAGTTTAAAACCCTCCAAACTTATCATTAAAGTTAATTTATGATACCATGTCCTAAAACTACTCTTTCAAATTAATCTTCACCTTATAGTTCATATTAAGCTCTGAAAATCCTTTTATGAAGAGTATAAAATGGTTATGGATCTACAGTAATTCCATCCCTGGTTTTCATTCAAAAATCAAAGAGGTGGGATGGGGTGATTTACATATGGCCATATAATTATCCTGGCACAGAGATTCAGAAAATACAGATCCAAACTCAGTGTAAAATAATACAGAAGCTGAAAGGAATGACACACCATGTAGCTTTAATAATCACTTCATCATCAACTAGTGTCATGAATAAATTACCTTCTTAAGTGAGAAATTATAGACAGCCATACATAGCTGACCAAATCTGGCAGTAGATATCTTCAGCAAATAAAGTAGAAATACTGTATTTAATTAGCTTCGTTTTTTGGGACTTTTACAAAAATAGGATTAAAAAATAAAAGACAGTATAAAAACATCCATCTGACATGCATAATGCCACGCCTACCAAGATACCTGGTGTTAGCCCCTGGGAAATACCTCAAACTCTCATTTGTTACATTCTGAAGTCTTTCTAGAAAGATTATTTTCATACTAAATGTGTTTGCTTGAGATGATTGGACAGAAGGATGAAAATTCAGAAAATACAGAGAACTTTTATTTGTCTCAGGTTGTATTTTTGGTGGCCTATCCTGATTACCTATCTTTTTTTTTTTTTTTAACCTTTGCAAAATGGGAACAATCACAGGAATAGCTACAGCTTTATTTTAAGGCTTCAATGAGATAATGAAGATTTAGACATTTAGAATACCCCAATTTTAATGCCTTTGTGCCAGATTCATAAGCATGCACAATTTTGAATACCACAGCAATGTATACAGCTCAGCACACATTGTAGCTGAGGACTTTCTATAGTTTTATTGGTTCAGTTCAGTCATCTGTTCCAAGGAATATTATGAGGCCACTCTATGATATAGTGATCTCTCCTTTCTTGGGACTAGGCCTTATGATGCAAAGCCATATAATCTTTCTGTTGGAAAGGCTCTTAATGGTTGCACTGCATGTCTTCCCTTTGATACTTTGACTCTCCTTTATGATGTCTCTGAAAGTTGTCACTGTGACCTACTTGAGTACTTTTAAAGAAGAAAACCCAGTCCTTTCCAGTCTGGTGATGGAAAAAGAGCACTGATCCAAGAGGCAGAAGTGGTTTTTCTACTTACCAGGGTCCTAAAGTAGCTCTCCCTACTACTCAGAATCTCTTCTTTATGAAACATGATTTCTGTAGAAATGACCTCAAACTATTTCTTGAGCCTTGAGATTCTGTTATTTTGAGGTGCTCCATTTCATTCTTTTACCTTTTGTTGTCTAGAGCTCTTCATACATACATAGTTACTAGCAGGAAAACGGCTTATTTTAGTATATATCACTTGGTAGACTATTGTGCAGCCATCAGAATGATAAATACAAATCCACATAAAAACCTCAGAATGTAAGGTTAAATGACATGCAAGAGCACGTACCATGATACAACTCTTTTTACATAGGCCTGCTTATGGACAAAATCAGAAGATATTATGCCATTATGAACATGTATATTAGAGGAAAGAATTATATATACATTTTCCCACATTTTAAATAATATTTTATACTTTAAGTATAGCATTTTATTTATTTATTTATTTTATTTTTGGCTGTGTTGGGTCTTCGTTTCTGTGCGAGGGCTTTTTCTAGTTGCGGCGAGCGGGGGCCACTCTTCATCGTGGTGCGTGGGCCTCTCACTGTCGTGGCCTCTCCTGTTGCAGAGCACAAACTCCAGATGCGCAGGCTCAATAGTTGTGGCTCATGGGCTTAGTTGCTCTGCGGCATGTGGGATCTTCCCAGACCAGGGCCCGAACCCGTGTCCCTGCATTGGCAGGCAGGTTCTCAACCACTGCGCCACCAGGGAAGCCTAAGTATAGCATTTTAAACAGACAAGAGAATAGACAGATCTTTATATTGAAGCAAAATAATCACCCTGCAGCTTTCACCCCCTGTCTTCACTCCCTCCCCCAGAGAGAATCTAGTTATTCTCTCTGGGCAGCCTTCCAGTAATTTGAAGGTGAACTTCATACTGGTCTATATTTTTTCATCTAAGTCAAATACTCTGAGTTTCTTTGGTTATTCCTCCTAGGACATGGTCTTTTAACCTGGGCAATTTAATTTTGTTTAATATTCTTTTAAAAGTTAACACTTAAAAATGAACGTAGCATTCCTGTGGTAGTCTGACAAATATGGGACTATCACTGTCCTAGTTCTGATGAGTATGCAATTTCTATTACTGTAGCTGAAGATTAATTAGCTTTTGAACTAGCTGCATCACATAGTTGACTAGCATGAGATTTTCTGTCATCTTAAAAGCCTTACATCTTTATACATACATTGCTTCTCTGCTTTTTTCCACCTCTCACATTTTATTTTATCGAAATAATTCTCTTGGATATAATTTGAGAACCATACATATATCTCTAATTCTCTTTCCCAGTGAAGTCAATAATATACCTTACTTTATATCCCCCACAAATATAACTTAAATGGAAAAGAAAATGCCGTTATGACATTAAAACAGATCTTATTAAACTTTGGGGAACGTATGAATCAACTAAGGGACTTTTAAAAAATACAGATTTTTAAGCTCCAATCCAAGAAGTTCTTATAAGTCTGGTAGATGTGGAGCCCCATGACTCCTTGCTTTTGAAGACACTCCCAAGGTTGTTTGAAGCATGTGATCCAGGAACCCACTATGAAAAACTCTAACCTAAGAGAACTTCCATTTTCTGAACTGTGCTCAGTCAGTAATTACATTAATTACTTATATAGTTCTTTATTTTGTTTTTACTGGAGTATAATTTTTTTAAGATTGTTTTTTGATGTGGACCACTTTTAAAGTCTTTATTAAATTTGTTACAGTGTTGCTTCTGCTTTTTATGTTTTGGTCTTTTGGCCCTGAGGCATGTGGGATCTTAGCTCCCCAACCAGGGATCGAACCTGCACCCCTTGCATTGGGAGGCGAAGTCTCAACCACTGGACCGCCAGGGAAGTCCCTATTGGAGTATAATTGCTTTACAATGTTGTGTTAGTTTCTGCTGTACAAGGAAGTGAATCAGCTGTGTGTATACATATATCCCCTCCCTTGGACCTCCTGCTCACCACCTCCCCACATCCCACCCATCTAGGTCGTCACAGAGCACCGAGCTGAGCTCCTTGTGCTATACAGCAGGTTCCTACTAGCTACCTGTTTTACACATGGTGGTGTATTTATGTCAAACCTAATCTCCCAATTCGTCCCACCCTCCCCTTCCCACTCTGTGTCCACATGTTCTTTAGTTTTCATCAAAGACCCTGCCAAATCGATACTCTGGAAGAACCTTCTAGGTCCTAGACAATAGGATGAATCTGGCTCACTCAATTTCTACTGCATACCTAAGCACAGAAAGGTTTGAGAGGATGATTATGTCAAGCACTAAGGCTTTGATAACTGTCTATGTGGGTGTACCCATCTACCTGTTCATTTGTGTTTGTTTATTCATCTGACAAACATTTATTAAAGCTTATTATGTATCAGGTACTATGCTAGGATAGAATATAGGATAACCTTGTCGCCGGTCATTCTTAGATTCTCCTATCAAGGGTATAGCAGTGTTCCCCCTCAGTGTTCTTTTGACATGACTGCAAATTCTGAGCTTACTCCTGCTCTTCCAACCCAGTCCTATATATTATTTCCTTGCTGGCTCTTTCCTTTCCTGCATTTTCCTTTATCCATGTCTGCCTTCTCAGGGCCTAGCCTATTATTGTTCAAGGTCCTTCATATATTCACACTGATCTGTTCAACCAGATTCACCTGTGTTATCCCCATTTTACAGTTGAGAAAACTTGGGTGAAGAGAAGGTAGATAGTTTGACCAAAATCACAGAGATAGTGGAAGAAAGGGGTTAGAAAGTAGGTCTCTAACTTCTGTCTCAGTCTATTTCAATTTCTCCATACTGCTTTTGAAACTGCATGGTGCCTGGCACATTTTCACTTGACAGATGCTCATGCAAAAAAGGATGCATATAGATATGCCCCTGACAATACTAGGCAATTTAATGCTAGGACTTATTCCAAGTGAATATTGATGGCTCAGATCAATATAAAATACATGGCTTTTGAGATCCACAGAATTAAAGTTAGGTGATAAGAATCCAGAGAATTCAGAGTGGATTACACAGAAGTAAATAAGTGTGTCGTATCCCTACTGGATCTAACCTGTGAGTTACTCTCAAACCTAACCCTTCATGCTCAGTAAATTTCAGCCACAACAGCTTCCCTTCTGTTCTGAGAACATGAACCATGCTCTTTTTCAACTCAATATTTTTGAGGGTCCATTGCTCTCTTTCTGAAAAACTCTGGACCCAATTCATCAGATGCCTGCTTCGAGTCATTCAGGCCCCCACACAAATGTCACTGTGTCACTGGAATCTTCTCTACTGTATCAAATGACACCTCTTTCCCAGTTACCTGGTATTAACTCACTCTGTGTTATCTTTTTCATAGTACTTTTGAATATCTGAAATAATCTTCCTTATTTATTTATTGTTTGTCTCCTCACTAAAATATTGATTGAGCCAGAGTAATTTTTTTTATTTATTTGCAAGTAAAATCCTAGAATAAAAACAGAATCTGCTATACAGTAAGCATACAATAAATATGCAGATGAATGAAATAATGAATGTTAAGGTGTTATATGGAAAAAAAAACACCTCAGTGTGTTCAGAAAAAGAATAAGTAAGAAGAATGATCACTGTATCTATTCTGGGAAGCTGTATGTATGCTTCACTGAGGAAGTTCTGAGGGTTTTCATAAGATAAATAAGCATTGCATAGTAATTTTCAAATACCCCATTGTCCAGTTTCTTAATTTTTGAATAGGAAAACAAGATAAAAAATACCCAGGATGACTGTATTTCAAGAATGTTCCTCCAAATAGGTGCCTACTAGATATTTCAGATATATTAAAATTTGTCCATTGTTCAACATGATAACACTTTCTCAGTTCTACTTAATGTGAGTCTGGAAGTCATTATCAGTTGTTATCATCCCTTCTGGCAGCTATTTGTCATCACTCCCTCCATTGGTTCCAACCATCTATACTAGCTAGAAATGATAAATGATAAAAGGAAATCTAGCCATATTTTTCTCTTTCATTTCCTGAGAATCAAGCAGTAAAATCAGACTCTTGAACACAAGACTTTGTTTTTCCAGTTTATTTCCTTTTCCTTTCCTTCCTTCCTTTGTTTTCTTTTTTTTTTTCTTCCTCTTTCATTGTTCCTTGGGTTTTTTTGTACATTGCTCCTGAAATTGTTTTTATTTGGTGCAACAGCATCAAGATTTCTGTAACTCTTCATTTGCTAAAGCTTGGCTTGAGCTTTGGGATACTTTAAGCTTTGGAATGTAATGCAGTGCAGAACACAGTACATAAAACTAGTTAATGGTATTATGGCTTGCTCATTCACTTTATTTCTGGGAAATAACTGTTGTGGAAACTGTCGTGGAAATAACTGTCGTGGAAACTTTCAGCTTTCAATAATGAGATATACCTCTCCATTTTTTTTCTTCATATTGTCTGATAACTTTTTCCACGTTTAGAAAATCAATACTTTGGAAAATTCTGCATAGAACTCTGGGGTGTTCTTTTAATTGATTGGATTAAGTGTCAAGGAAAGAGAATATGAATGTCTACACGTATGGCTCTTTGCTGCTTAAAGGACACAGAGGTGACTGGAAACAGTACAGACTCCCCATTTCTATAATCCTGCTTTCAAATTTGAATTTAATCACCCATTTGACATGTGACCTTGGGTCACTTTTTAATATCTCTGAACCATAGTTTCTTCATCTCATGCTTATGAAAATACTTCACGGGATTATTGGGAGGATGAAATGAGATAATCATTACATGGGCTAAAAACATTTATTTTTCCTTTACAGAAAGGGTAATGTGGATGGTTTGGCTGTCATTAAAAGAAACACATACACATAAAAACACACCCACACCCACACATTTACATAAGTGTACACACACAACAAATGTAATTTGATTAACAATAAGAATTTTAATTATCCAATTGGTACTTAATTTTATTAATCATGCTTTTATCAGTCTTCCTCTGTTTCATGACTACCTGGCCTTATCATGTACCATTCAGGGGTCAGGTGCTTCTATTTTTAAAAGAGAAGTGGTCAGCATTCTTCTTTAGAGAACTGAGACAGGGATAACTTAATGTGGTTTTCAAGTAGAAGGTTCCAAAGTTAAGAAGAAGTTATTTCCTTTAGGGAAAGACTGGTATTATAAATATAGAATTATTTAAGGCATATTTAATTTTAAAATGTTGGAATTTAAACATTTTTATTTTCAACATTTTTAAATTAAAAATCCTCTGGTCTGACCCCTGAGCTGGCAGAGTCATGTCAAGCAAAATTCTTAAGCAGATGAAATTCTTTTGGATAGATGTTTGATAGCAACTGACATTGTTCTCTGGATGTAAAATTCTGAAAGTGAAGGTCAACCAATAAAATCCTATGACACTGTTCTGCTAGAGATAAGGTTGCTGTCTTACAAATGCTGTGAATGAAAGGTTGGGTGGAGAAGAATATATTGAGACTCCTATTTTATAGTCAGTCGAGGACAGAGATCCACTGAAATGAGAAAAACAAGAATATTTTCATTAGAAGGAAAAGCTAGGTTTGACTTAGAGGTTTTCATTGTTCTCATTGAACCAAAGGAAGGGAGATAAAGACATAGAAGAAGGACAATGTTTAGTCTGATTGACTGTAGGGCTCCCTCGAGATCACATTCCAAAGATACAAATCACTTTAAAGTTTGGGCCTTCCTCATCTATGAAATTTTCTGTTACACTGGCCATTTTTGTAGATCTCTGTATTTATTTTAATTGTATTTCATGTACCATTACAAATCTAATGCAGTGTTGTAAGTTGAGGGTCTTTTGATATTTTAATAATGTATAATAAGTAATAAATTTCATTTAACCACCACTAAATATTTTTGTGTAAATGTTTATTTTCATATTAAAAAATTTCCCTTGTATTTCTAGGCTCAGATACAGTATAACATAGGTAGAAAAGTTGTGATAAGTAGCTGTAAAAAAAAGTCTGCATTGTAAAAGATGATACTGAGTTAAAAAAAAAAAAAGAGTTAACTCTTTGGGGAAGTCATATGCACATAGAATTTAAGCATTCCATGAGGAATTGAAGTTGCCTTTCAAATCTTTGTCACTCCTAATAGTCTCAATTTAACATTCATTCATTCAAAATATGTTGTTATAATCTATTTCCTAATGGAGTTTATAGTCAAGAAGGCAATATAGACTTTACACATAAATTTTAAAAATATAATCATCTAATTTGGATTTTGATGAATGCAAAAAATTAGTATAGGTGATATTAGAAACTAACCTAGGCAGGGAATCCTGTTCAACCTAGGAAGGACATTTCAGGTGAACTTGGAAATATAAAAGGTGTTGCTCAGAAACTGTGTGAGTAAGGAAGGATGGAGGGAATTAAGTTCAGTCATAATATACTGTATGTTTAAAAACCTTAGTCCTAGAAAAATAATAATTGATATAGCAAGGTATCTAAAGGAGGACTTAATAACTGTTGCACAGGAAAAGAGGCAGAAAAGAATCTCAAAGGGCCTCCTATGTAATGGTGAGGAATTTGGACTTTACTTGAAATTCAATGGGAAGTCATTGAATAATATTAAAAAGGAGACCTGTATAATCAGAACTGAGTTTAATAAATTCTATTAATGATCCACTGGCAGTCACTTCCCCTTCTCTGTTTCCATTTCCTCATCTATAAAATAAGAACATATGGTCATTTTTAATAGTTGCCTTTTATAGTTTATCATGCTATAGATTCTTTTCTGGCCACATACAATAAATCAACCTGTCATGGCACTGGGCATCTTATGAGTCATGGAGGAGATGTGACATTTAAATTTCATTCCAGTCTGGCCATTAGCACAATGCAGTGGAAAGAACACTGGGCAGGAATCACGCTTCCCACTCGTACTGGCTTACTGGAGCTTGGAAGATACTCAGCTTGCGAAGCCCTACTTATTCCATTTGTTAAGTGGAAGGATAACAATACCTCACTGGTAAATTTTTCCATATGTGAAGTGATTTTTGTTAATGGCTTAACTCATTCCCTTCTCTGAGATATCTGAAAATGTGATTTAGTCTCAACTGCAACATTTTTCCATCTTCCTGCCCATGACTACCATTTGTTTTTGTTTGTTTCTTTTCAAACCAGACAACCGTGGGATTTCTAAGATTAAAGGTAGTGTCACATGCATGTGACAATATTCCCAAGCTTCCCCTATAAGTATGAAGGCATTTGGCATTGTTCATAAGTGAAGTATAGTACAGGGGAGTATGGCATATTAATTTAGATTTTAAAAATGAAAAACAACAATAATAGTCCATAAGGGAGAACTTAGTAATTACCTGACTTAATTAAGGTGAGCTTACTTGGGCTTACCTCTTGAGCTGTGCCCAGGTACTATTCTTTACTTTACCAGTCTTATGTGTAGAGCCTGAGAACATCTGTGAAATTCTGTGGGGCTTCCCACTGCTTCTCTGTGATTTGAGCTACAGTGAAACCCATAGAGCCACATATGTGTCCTATTGACATGTTAGGATGAAAGGCTAGGCCTCAGGTATAACCACCACGTCTTTCTACTCCTGTTCAAATAGGTAGATGATAGCAGTCCCTTATCTATCACCACTGCCATTTGCTTCCATGAAAAATAAGAGGCTAAAAGAGATTTCTTCCACAGCTGATGTGATACAGTCTTTTTGCTTTCCCCCATAGTTTTTCATGGTGATGGTTTGTCTTCTATTTATGATTTGGAGCTGCAGTGATGTGGCTGATATGACTTAAAGAGGTACCTTACTCTTCAAGGTAAAGAATAAATACCAGACACAGAGAAATAGTAATAACTTGCCCCAAGGAACAATGTAAGGGAAATATCAAGACCATAACATAAAGAAATATGTTTGATATATATATGTAAAACATATAAAATATATATATAAATAAATAATGTATATTTGGGGGGTGTGGAGAGGGTGAGAGTGATAGTACTAATTTTCTCATCATACATAATCAAAGAGAAAAACAATCAAAAGCCAACCTCTCTTGTGACCACCTAGAGGGGTGGGATAGGGAGGGTGAGAGGGAGGGAGACACAAGAGGGAAGAGATATCGGATATATGTATATATATAGCTGATTCACTTTGTTATAGAGCAGAAACTAACACACCATTGTAAAGCAATTATACTCCAATAAAGATGTTTAAAAAATTAATTAATTTTTTAAAATGCTAACCTCTCCCTGGATGTATGTTCTAGGTTCAGGGAGGTGTACCATGGCACTTTTTAAAAATCTAATAATTAATAAATGCCACAGTGTTTTTGTAGTCAAGAGGTCAGCCCACTATGTCTAAATGCCCTTGTTCCTGTATACATCCTTTGGGAAGGCCTAAAAAAATTATTTGCAAGAATTTCTACTACCTCCAATATATTGTTTTAAAGAGATAGTGAGATGAAATGGAAAGATTATAGGTTGAGACTGGAAAGACAAATTTGAGAGCTAGGGGTACTGTGTACCGTTGGGAACATCTCTTGCCCTCTCTGAGCCTCATTGGTATTGTCAGTAAATGGAGATGATTCAGTAAATGCTCTCAAAAATCCCCGTATTTGGATATCTACTTTCCTGTCATTTATAAAAACTTCCATAAAGATACAGTCAGAGGGAAATAGAAGAAACTTAATTCAGATAAATGTTCTCACGGATTGCATTTGCAGTTTGTTCTAGACCAGTTTTAAATTGGAATCATTAAACTTCAACTCCCATGATGCTCCACAGGAAACAATAAAGGTAGTTTCGGTAGACAATATCAGGAATAGGGAGGTTTCCACGGTTTCATCATGTTTTCTCATGAGTTATATTGAGATTTTGGAAGAAAAGAAATAAACCCAAAAAATACATAGAATAAAATATAAATTTCATCCTACAGTATTGTAATATCCATGTGCTGAAATAAAAGCTATCTAATAAAAAAAAAAGCCCAAATAGAAGAAATAACAAGAATAAATTCACCTTCATGGACATCACTGTGCTTTCTTATGAGTTACCACAATATCCCCTGAATATGCTGGGTCTTAAAACAAACAAACAAACAGATAATAATATATATATATATATATATATATATATAGAGAGAGAGAGAGAGAGAGAGAGACATTCAAAAATTCAAACTGTTTCTCTGGTGAACAATGAAGGTTTGGGCTGGAAATGCACCATACTGTTACTGTCTTCCTTGCAAGTATATGAAAGAAGTTCTTTTAGTAAATATATCCTCTCCTATGTGGATGCTTTCCTAGCCTTCTTCATCAAGTAGAGATAATTATTCTTTCTTTTCTCACACTTTCACCCTCTGGTCTTTTTACTGTTGAGTTATCATTGCACGTTTCAATGTATTTGTTTCTGTGCCAGCTCCCTATTTTTCCTGGGTTGCACCTTGGGTTCAGTTTCAGTGTCTCTTTTAGTTTCTTTGTTGCCACAACTCAGCAGAATTCCTGGCACATATTGGCCCTCCACTAATGCTTGTGGAACCAATTTAGATTAATTACACCAAATTGTCCTGCCTGAAGGTAAGTTTATTTTAGAGAATATCATTAATACAATTTTGTTTCACCAAGCCTGGGTATATATTAGGGTCATCTAGTAAATTGTTAGAAATAAAGATTCCTCGGCCATCTCAGGAGCTGATTCAGTAAGAAGGAAGCCAGGAATCTGTAATTTAAACAATCCTGCATAGCTTTATTCAGCTTTCCTGGCTGCAACCATGTGGATGGCTTTTGGACAAAGTGATATATACTATGTGCTTTGAAGACACAGAGCATGGAATTCTCCAGCATAGCCATTTCCAGTCTGTTTGGAAGGTCTACTTATCCTCAGTGAAGCCCAGTTAAGTTTTTACCTCTAGTGCTGCAGATAGGACATACTATCTACTTCCCCCGTGTTTTATAAGAACACTGTGATAATGCATAGAGCACCTGTCACATAGTAGAGGTTCAAAATATCGTAGCAAAGTTTATATTAGCCCTACAGCCCACCCCAGTGCTAACCTCAAGTAGGAGCTCTTTGATGCTACTTCATTTTGCTCTTTGTCAAAGTTATATGATGGGACCACTTCATTGGAATTTTAAATGGCAGGGAAAAGGGAGTAATACATCTTCTCCTTCTCCTATGGCTGGACATATATTTAGGCAGGACTTTTCCATCTTCTTTGGAGAACCTCTGCTCAGGAAGGCTAAGTGTTACATGAGGATAGATTCAGTTGAAAAGGTTAAGCAGGCCTAATTCTGTCACAGGCATTAGTACAGAAGAGTAGAAGACATTCTGAACTCTTAGGTGCTAGATACCAGGTAAGCAGATAGGCAATCAAACATTTTTGTCTTGAGGGGTTTCTGGTCACAAGGTCACATCTCATAATAGAATCATATCAGAAAATATGACTGAGTATTGCAAACTTGAGAATGCAACTATTTGGGAATTAAAGGTATATCGTTTCATTTGTTTGAAAATATTTGTTCAATGCAATCAATATGCTACACATTGTACCAAGTACTGAGAAGAAAAGGATATAATTAAGGGTTGGTTCATAGCCTCTAGTAGCTCAACAGTTGGGGGTACGACCATAATATAAACAAATCCATGGAATGTTTTTTTAAAAGTTTTAAGAAGATTGTAGCCCAGGGAGTACAAGTAGACACGGAAGCTGAGTAGAAGAGTGTCACACCTAGCCTAACAGTCAAGGACATGATTCCTGACCTAAGACCATGAGGCAGGTAGAAGCTAACAAGTTGAAAAGGGGCACATAAGAAATTTAAGACTTCAGTAAGAATGAGAAAGAGCAAAAGGATTGTTCTTCCTTAGGGTTATTGGGAATGTGTACCAGTGATACTACCTTGTATCTATCCTTTCTAGAAGGAACAAAGCTATGTGACCTCAAGCATGACATGTAAATTCTCTGATTCTTGATCTGAAAATCCTCACAGTACTATTGGAGGATGAAATAATACAATTTATATAAATAGTTACATACCAGTATCTCAAATTAACTAGCATAGAATTTCCCTAATTATCTAACATAGAGTCTGGGTATAGGAAAGCAATTCCATTGAAAAAGTGGACAGCATTAGGGTGTGGTCACAATTATTTCAGATGATGACAAACTCATTTAAGTTCTCTGATAAGTGATAATAATTTTTTGAGAAAATGTGGATCAGATCACTCTTGATCTTTCGGGGTACATAAATCAAACTGACACAGAATTGCTAAAATATGATCAAGTTAAAGAAAGCAGCAGTCTCAAATATAAATATGAAGGATATTTTCTCTTTGTTGACCCTTTATCATTCATCCCTGAGTGGGGACATAGTTCTTTTAAAGTTAAAGAAAAGATGTAGATCCTCAAAAGATATTAATGCTCTTGCAGAAGAAAATGTTTGAGGAAATTAAAACAAATGCGGTGGTATCACCACTTTATAGGGAGCGTTCTGAGGGAAAAAATGAAAAGGGAGGCTCAAGAGAGAAATTGTCATCTTAGAATCTATATTTAATTTAATGCCTATTTTTGTAAGCAGTTAAAGATGAGGAATTTAAAATGTTGAATGATTCAGTAAAGATGAAGAAGACATGGCCTCTGACTCCAAAGATTCTAACTAAGGTGACACAATTAGAAATAAATCATTAATTAGAAATTCCATGAATTCTACAGAAGAGTCATTTCCAAATGGTGTAGGGAGGGCACTGCCCATTCTTCCTATAAGGAAGGAAGTCACAGAAAGAAGGCTTTACAAAGGGGGCAACAATTTGATCTCGAAGAATGAGAAAAAATTCAATACATCCGCATAGGATTAAGGGAAAATGACATTCCAGGAAGAGGGAATAGTGTATGCAAAAGCAAAAGTATGTGTTTAGAGAACTGTAAGTAATTCAGTATGACTGAAGTACAGGTTGAGTGCAGAGTTGCCTGAAGAGACAAGCAAACATGTACTCTCCAATTGCTTTACAGGTGTTGCCATGGAGAACCATTCAAGATGTCCAACACATTTGCCTGCTTAATTTTTTGTTATTCTCTACATGTGTATAGGCAAGGAATATATGGTTATCAAGTGCTTTTACATGCAATGTCCAATTTAATTATTATATCACTAAGAAGTAGTCATGGCTAAGAATTTTGCAGGTTAGGGAAGAGATATCCAGAGAATGAAATTACTTGAGTAATCTCACTCAGATTCTGACAGATCTGAGAATAATTTGGGTATGTTAATACACTGTTTAAGTAGTAGTGAGGATTATCTAATTTCCTAGATACAAATGAAAGTTAAAAAGTCAAATGAGATGTATCAAAACCAAAAAATTAAATAGAGGTTCATACAATCTAAGACAAAGTCAAGACAAAATGTTGGACATCCAGAATGGTTGGAATGATGATTGAATGCCACTAGATCAATCCCTGTCTCTGTCTCTTCTCTCTCTATTCCACATTTTTTTTCTCTACAGGTACACTTTTGTTTTCTCTGCAGATTTTTCTCGCATATGTTTTTTTCTCTGAAGTTTCTCATACTGGGAAATATGACCACTGACAAATTCTAATTTTGTATTGTATGACTGACCCAACACTTTCTCTGGTCTTGTGTTTAAAAAAAAAAAAATTTGGCTAGGGGCCCAGCTCTGGATGAATCAAGTCAGGTGTGGTGTGGGGGTGGTGAGGAGGTTATGCTGCAGTCACATGTGGTTGAGGGGAAGAACACACAATCCCGGAGGCGACCACAAAAGAGTCAGTTTCACTTTTCAAAACTATAGTATGTTAAATAAAAAGTGGAGGAATGCTCTCATTAATGCCATGTCATAACTTTGAACTGCAATAGTGATCTGTAAGCATTTCTGTTCCTAAGGTAAGCTGCAGTTACCTATTTCAGCCTGTGAGTTATCTTGCCATCATTTCCCTCCCTTGGAAACCTCTAAGAGTAGTGTGATATGATAGGTACAGTATTGTACAGCCAGCCAGAAGGACTTTGGTTCCATATACAGCTTAGTCATTAATTTGGCAGTTTTATTGTATACACATCCTTTCACCTATCTGAGCCTACAGTTTCCATACCAGGAAAATAGGTATAATAATGCCGGCTTTGTAAGGATGCCGGGATAATTGGAGTTGTCAAGGCAGTTCACACAAAAATAGTCTCTCTATAAAATGAAAAGAGTAATATTTCCAACAAAACAAAACAAAATAAGTTGGTTCAATTAAATGTAAGGTACGTAAATGCAGTTACCTGGCTTACCTTAGTTACATTATATTTTCAGTGCCTGACACATAGTCAAGGCTCAATAAATATTTATTAGGAAAACAAATATTTAAATAATTAAATGAATAAGTAAGGAGTTGGATGTAATTGATTTAATGAGAAAATTGAAAGATACATAATAATCAGAATATTAATGTTTCTCAACTTCAGGCAAGTCTATAAAAAAATATTGTCAAACCCTATCAAATGAGCTAAATTAAAACAATCAGCAGATTTCAAAATAGTTAGTAGTGCTAAAGTGTATTGAATATTGGTAATCGATGGAAATATTTATGTTTAAAAATATGGAAAATCAAAGTTTTATGTTTTCTATATAATTACAGGGAATTAAATTGTATAAAACTGGTGGGAAATCAAAAGAGTTCAACCCACCAACAAAAAAAGAGCTTTAACCTTGATGAACTCTCACTAATACAAAAGTTCTTGGCCTTCTATTGACAAAACACTGGATTTTAATCAGGCCTTTACTGAAATATAGGTGAAGCTGCCATTCAGGAGAAGGGAAAATAATGCAAACAGTTTTACACTGTCTATACATAAATCATTCCATCTTTGTAAATCAATCCCCTTCCAATAATTTTAGGATACACAAAAAAATTTTATACTACTTTTTCAGGGTTAAGGAGTGTAATCACCAAAATTGATACATGTTGTTGAAATCAGAATTAATAGCATAGTTATCTAACATTGGGTTTTTCTGATTCCAGCTTTGACATTGGTAATAGTTGCCATAATACAATAATGACCTTTTCTCCTTTTACTGTATTTCACATCATTTATTTATTTATTTAGCCTCACTTTCTCTGTTTTCAGTATACAGTTGTCCTTTGGTATCAAGGACCCCTGCAGATACCAAAATACACAGATGCTCAGGTCTCTTATATAAAATGTAGTATTTGCATATAACCTATGTTCATTCTTCCATATACTTTAAGTCATCTCTAGATTACTTATAATACCTAGTACAATGTAAGTGCTATGTAAATATTTGCCAGTGGATGGCAAATTCAAGTTTTGCTTTTTGGAACTTTCTGGAATTTTTTAAAAGATATTTTCCATCTGTGATTGGTCGCATCTGCAGATGTGGAACCCAGGGATGTCGAGGGCAGAAATGCCCTCCCTCCCGCTCTTCTGGGTGCTCTTTGGTGATCTGTCTTTTTTTGTTGTTGTTGTTGTTGTTGTTTTTTTGCGGTACGCAGGCCTCTCACTGCTGTGGCCTCTCCCGTTGCGGAGCACAGGCTCCGGACGCACAGGCCCAGTGGCCATGGCTCACGGGCCTAGCCGCTCCGCGACATGTGGGATCCTCCCGGACTGGGGCACGAACCCGCGTCCCCTGCAACGGCAGGTGGACTCTCAACCACTGCGCCACCAGGGAAGCCCCGGGTGATCTGTCTTTATAGTATACTGTGTTTGGAGGCTGTATACTATGAAATTACATATCTAAGACAACACATGTCTTTCTGGAATAATCCACCTTCACAGTAATGTTAGGGAATGTACTATTTCCTGCCTCTAAATCCTGCTGGAGCAATTCTAACCAAGAGTGGTTTGTGTTGTGAAAGCCCACTGAAGAGATTTATGGGACTTCCTTCACCAGAGAGCTGTGTCCAGGCTAATTATATGCACTGGACCCTGAGTCCTGGGAATAATGTCATTCAGGAGTCACAATGCCCACTCTCACTCCTGGCCTTATTTGTGACCTTTGCTATGAGCAGGTCCACCCACCTGCACTCATTAGGTCTAATTTAATAAATTTCTAGGGCTCCAGATTCTTCAAATGTGCCTTAGGGTCACTACATAGGGTGCCTCAGATGCTTAAACATAGAGTTACAGATCTATATCCCTGACTAGACTGGACCAGCTTTATTTTTCTGACCTTATACTGTTGCAATTCAGGTAGAATTTTATTTGAACAAAGAATTGGTCAATTTTGATATACTCAGAGTTAAACTAAGACAGAAAATCTCAGATTTTTAGACTATAAGATCCCACGATAATCTCAGTTGTAATTTAAATATTGAATGGAAATTATGGTCACTGTAGGTTCAAAGCTTTCATTTTGCTACCAACTTGGAGTGCTGTATTGAAGATACTAAATTTTTAGTGTGATGTCAGCCATCAAACCTAGAAAGAAGGGGGACTTATAGTTGTTGACACTAATACTAGGTTAACAGTCTCATTTTTGTTTGTTTGTTTTAGATGAGAAATGTGTATCTCTAAGCAAGGAATCAATTTGTCCAATATCACAGTGATTAGATAATATTAGGAATAATTTGGAGAATTGTGATACTATAACAATTTCACTTCCCTAGATAATCTTAAACAAGCAATCCTATTGACAGTAACACAAACAGACTCATTGTTTATGTACCACTTAGGAAAATCTTGAAATGATGTCCTTAATATCATCATTTAGAGCATTTTAGGAATTTACTAGGCCAGGATGAGCAAAATAAAGAAGAAAAAGGAGGAATGTCCCTGATTCCATCCTACAAAAAATGTACAGACTCAACACCTTGTACCTTGAGTGAAGAAAGAAAATATCTGCAGAGCACAGACTTTGTGCCAGGTAGCATTCACATGCACAACTTAACATATCCTCTCAACAGCTCGTCACCAATGACTAAGGGGAATAGATGTATAACAGTTCAGCTTTCTTGCTCTTTGGGTGGGATAACTCCAAGGCACCCTCTCTACTATTTCCCAGGTTTTTCCAGTGGGATTGAGCCCCAGTTGCCTATAATAGTAACCTGTTTCTTTAGGCTCCCTTAATCAATTTCCTTCCTTCTTCTATGTCATTTCCTCACCCTATGATGTTCCCTGTGATCATTTCCCAAATTACCAACTTGTACTTTAATACTTATCCCAGAGTCCTGTTTCTGAAGCACTCTAAATTTAAGACACCCAGTTGCTAATTCATGCACTTGGGTTTCCTATCTAGCTTCCTCTAACCCTAAAGCCCATGATTTGTTAGCTGTGCAATGCTGTTGTCTATAAATGGAGAATATAATCTTTTATAGTGTTTATGTATTTTTTAGGCAGGTGGGATTTTTCCCAAAATTGTGGATTCAATTTTAAATTTGCTTTCATAAAGTAACACGTTTTTACACAGTGTTAAGATGAAAGCACACATGGGCTTATTAGAAACAATTGAATGTGGGACTTCCCTGGTGGTCCAGTGGTAAAGAATCCACCTTCCAATGCAGGGGATGCGGGTTCGATCCCTGGTCGGGGAACTAAGATCCCACATGCCACGGGGCAGCTAAGCCTGCACTCCACACCTACTGAGCTTGCGCGCTCTGGAGCCCACGTGCCACAACTAGAGAGAGAAAACCCGCACGCCACAACTATAAAGAAGCCCTTGTGCCACAACAAAAAGGCCACATGCCGCAACTAAGACCGGATGCAGCCAAAAAATAAATTTTTTTTTTTTTAAATAAAGAAAATTAAATAAATAAAAGGGCTTGTTTCATTAGGTAGAGCCACCTGGACAATTAAAAATAAAAATAAAAACAATTGAATGTGACAACATTCACATACGGGTTCCACATTGCTGCCTCTTGAAATAAGAGAAGGGGAAGGTCTATGTGACAGTCTGGAGTATCCACAGCAGCCCTGACTTCCATCTTTGAGGCCTTGTTGTACAGGCTTCTTGATGAGCTGGGCCTTGTGGACAGACTGAGTTACCTTGTGGGGCAAGTTATCATAGGAAACCCAGGGAATTTGTAACTGCCCAACTATAATACACAGTGAACTCCTTTCTCCGGAAGTTTGATTTGAACCAAGAGCAGCTACAGGCCTAAAATTTAAGGAATAAATTCAGTTTCAATAATTACAAACCATAGTAATACATGTAAATATTTTTAAGTTACTTTAAAGTAATTACTCTCGCATGTTAAAAGTAATATAACTATGCTGAAAAATTGTAGAGAAAGTATAACACATGATCCCATTACTCCTTCGTACAAAATAAAATAACATTTATTTATTTACTTTAAAGTAAAGTGAAATAAAAGACTAGCACCAGCCTTTAGTTTTATTTGTGGGTCAATTTAAAATTTAAATCAAAACAGTTTATATTAGATCAACCAGTAAAAAAAAAACAACCGTTTATTTTATATGAGTTTTTTATTCCTTTGATTTTTTAAAAAAATATTTATTTGGCTGTGCTGGGTCTTAGTTGCGGCACACAGGATCTTTATTCTTCATTGCCACATGCAGGATCTTTAGTTGTGGCATGTGGGACCTTTAGTTGAGGCATGTGGGACCTTTAGTTGAGGCATGTGGGCTCTTAGTTGCAGGATGCGGGACCTTGTTCCCTGACCAGGGATTGAACCTGGGCCCCCTGCATTGGGAGCACAGAGTCTTAACCACTGGACTGCCAGGGAAGTCCCTATTCCTTTGATTTTTAATTAACATTAATTTTATGTGTCTTTTAAATTATTGTTGTATGACTTATTGGAACATCCTGAAAATTTTACACTTACCTTAGCCCCTATAATTGGACACATAGTTTATAAACATATCTTAGTTAACTGAGGACAGGCTAAACAAAAATTATTCTTCTTTTCTTCCTGTTTCTACTTGCTGTTTGCTATTTATAAATCATCATGCTCCTGGTAACTTAGAATTCAAATGTGGGTTCAATCCATATCTCATGGATTAACAATGGATAGTGTGTAAACAGCCTATAGTCCACAAGAGGCATTAAATAAATGTGAACAACTCTTAAGCTCCTGTCTCACCCATCTCAGGTTTTGTGTTTCAGTCGCTGCTCCCTTAGTTCAAGCCCTCACGACCTTCATTCTAACTTCACTGTTAATTCTGCAGGTTTTGCTTTTTTATCCTTGGCATAGCACCCAATATAGGTAGAAAGTGTGAAAGAACATAAGTTTTTGAGTCAAGTAAGCTCAGCCAGGATTGATCCCTAGCTCTGCTTTGTCCCTGCTGTATGAAATTGATAAGTAGCTCACCCACTCATATCCTCAGTTTTCCCCTCTATGAAGTGGGGACAGTAATACCTAATTAGCAAGGTTTTGTCAGGATTCATGATGACCATACATTAAGTGCTCAGCACAGTGCCTTATAAAGCATATGCTTCTGAAAGAATAAATATTCTTATGAATGGAGTCTTCTGTCCTTTTGAGAGTTGCCACTTGACTGAGGATGAATATTGTTATCATAATAATCCCAGTACTAATCCAAAGGTCTGTCTTGTCCGACTTGGGGAAGAGAGAATTTCAGGCTATACTGCAGCTTCTAGACCAATCATATGATCCTTGCTTTTAAGGATGTAAAAGTGAGGAGTAGCTTTGTCATTGCCATATTTGAGAAGAAAAAGAAGGGGGGGGGGCATGTGAGAACCAGCAAAAACAACAAATTTTGGAGAATTCCTATAGCAAGAGAAGGCAAAGACATTTATTTAACTCTCTTAATCAATTATTGTGAAAATAATCTGACTACAACCCATTTGATCAGTGTGAGTGGGGCCCAAAACTCTGGGAAGTGGTGTTTTTCTTCTCTGATTTCAATTTCATTTTCTATAGTCCTTATATGAAATTGGATGAATTACAGCAGCTGAAAAGATGAAGTGGCTGTTAGTTTCTGTAAGAAAGACTGATGACAAAAATTGGCCTGGACAAAAATACCAGTTATAATCACCAGCCAACTGGTAAGGGGGAGGAAGTGCTATTCATCCCTAATTCCAACTGTTAATTACCTAAAAATATATACATTTCTTACTTATATTTTTGGCATATCATGATTTAATCAAAACATGGTCTGTCATAAGTTTAAGAGAAGCATATTCAATTTATAGGGCGTCTTTTAACAGTGTAATATTCCTGATGATTCAGTGCAATAAAATATAAATGAGTAACAGGCTAATAGACAATATTTAGTGTTGTTAATATACTGATATCCTAAATTAGGTGCCAGATGACAGAATGTTATACTTGTTCCTAACCTATTTTACAGTTTGCATGATGAAATCTGAGCTTTTTGGCAGAGAAGTTCTGTAGGGTTAGGCAGAGATGGTAATTGCAGGTGCTTGGAAGTTATATCCAGGATTCTCACGTGGAAAATAAACTCAGTGCTGGATCCATGGTGAGGAATGTGCATACGTAAAGAACATTTACACATATATTAAAGTATCTGTTATAGAACCTACCTTTTATTATTTATAAGACATAAGTCAAGACAGCCTTTTTCTTTGAGTCTCAGTTTCTTGTCTGTGAAGTGGAGTAATAAAAAATAAGTTGAAATAATATTAACATTATTAATGTTTCAAATGATTAGACTTAATCAAGTGCTTAACTTAAATGTTTCAAGAGCTACTCAGATGGCAAACGGTTAAACCTCACATTATTTATTTACTACTTGAATATAAGTGTATTTAAACATTAGTATACTAAGTGTAAACTTATTATACATAAATCACCCAGTTTTCAAGGTAAATTCTATTACTGTCTTTCTCTGTAGAAGAGGGGACACCAAAACACAGTGAGATTAAGAAAATTGCTCAATTTTATGCAGCCATCAATGATGAACTCTGTATGTGAACACAGGAAGTAAGACACCCAATCCTGCCATCTTAACCATTCCATCAACACCCTTTCCTACGGGGAGTATATTCAGAAGAAGGAATTGCAGTTGTAACTATAGTTGTTATCACCTAGGAAAATGATGAGCATTGTTACTGAAGTTGGCAGGAGTCCAGCCTATCATACAAATACAGATTTTGCTAAAACATAGAATCATTACACATGATTAGGGAAGGTTTCACTAAGAAGAGACTTTTCAGCTGGCCCTTGGAAAGTGCACAAATTTTGAAGGTGAAGGGGATAGTGTCTTAGTCAATTTGGGTTGCTATAACAGAATTTCATTGATTGGATGGCTTGAAAACAACAGAAATTTACTTTGCATCATTGTGGAGGCTGGGAAGTCCAAGGTCAAGGTGCCAGCAGATTCAGTCTCTGGAGAGACCTGCTTCCTGGTTCATAGCCTTCTTACTGTGTCCTTACATGGTGGAAGGGGTAAGAAAGCTCTCTGGTGTGTCTTTTGTAAGGGCACTAATTCTGTTCATGAGGACTTCACCCTCATGACCTGATCATTTCCCAAAGATCCCACCTCATAATACTATCCCATGGGGGGTTAGAATTTCAACATATATATTTTTGGGGGAAACATAAACATACAGTCTGTAACAGACAGGTATGGTTGTTGGAGGAGGAAGGGAAGTAGAAAACTTTTTTTTTTTTTCAATTAAAGGGAGGAATTGTTTCCTTGGTACAGAGTTACGAGAAGACTGATATGACTAGAAACTTGAGGAACTCACTCTAGCAGATTCTAGATCATGTTGTGGTGTGCAGAAGAGGAGGTTGTATGAGAATTTGACACTAGGCAATGAAGTATAGCAATCAGAACCACTGGAGCTTTACCATCAATAATCTAATGGCCAACGAACTTTTTAAATGGCAAGTGGGAAAAGAGAAGTGAGGAGATGATAGGACCCACTTACATTTTTTAGAATTCTGTAGTTTTCATAATGTTGAAGTTCAGACTAAAGGAAAGAGAATCTGTTGGCAAGGGGAACCAGCCAGTGATAGGATTTCTACTTCCATTTGGCTCTCCTGTAGAATAATGCAGCCCTATTTCCAGTCAATGGGAATCTCTGTTGTTTTTAAGATCTCTCATTTATAGCATTTCTTCTAGATTTCCCCAGCTTTGTACAATTTAGAGAAATATTCCAGAACGCTGAGTTCTACGCTCATTATAAAACTGTCAGAAGTGATTTTGTTGTGACCTAATGTGTGGGCAGCTACAGAAAAACACATTATCAGCTGGTACAAAAAAATGTCCTAATAGAAAAAGCTGTATAAGGATGGGTTTGGTAGTTCTAGAGGTAGTGAGCTCCCTGAGAGCACAGGACTTTACAAGAGAGTGCGGATGGGATACAAGGAGCAGTTAGATTTAAAACATTAATGTATGTAAGAATCATCTGAGGACCTCGTTAAAAATTTAGATTCTAGTATTCAATCCTAGAGATTTAGTAAGTCTGGGTGGGTCCCAGAGATATTCATATTTAATAGGGCGCTCAGATGTTTTTGATTGAGATAAGCTGTTGGTTCACTTTTAAGAAGCAACAACCTTGATATTCTCTTTATGCTTTTAATATTAAATCTTAGTTACTCACTGGAATGAGCCTTTTAGATCCTGGGCAACATATTTGGAACCCAGAGACAGTGAGTGGAGGCACCGTATAGGGTGGCGGCAGCGGCAGTGGTGGCGGCGGCAGTGGTGGCAATGGTTCCTGAATAGAACTTACACTATGTTTTCTTCTTTGTTTGGAACTATTTTAAGCTTCAGTCTAAAAAGTGTGGCCTGTGGTCAGATTATGAGATTTTAAAGGGGTTCTTTCCCCAAAAAACAGGACATTTAAAACAGGGTTGTTTATGCTAACATGACTCTGGCAGCAGGAAACATTGATTAGACCTTTAAGAAGGTGATCTTTGGTTCACACTTGGAATGTATGAAAGATGTCAGGGACCTTGGGTGTGCAGTCTTTGTGCTGGGCTCCCATTCTACAATCAGGAGCTTTGTGGAATTCTTATTGCCCTGCAGTATTGTTCCTTCCCAATCAACAGAAAAGACTTAGAGCAAAGATTATAGGCACTCTGACTTGGGTATGGACACAGCATTTGGGGAGAATAACAGGAAAATGATGAGGTTATTGAAGTTGGTTAAAAGTCAATTCAAATTGAGTGAAATTGATCAACCTTGGAATCACTAAAGAGCAGTTACAGACCTTTGTCTCTGGGCACTTTTCTCTTGCCTTTGAATGTACTATCACTTATAGTGAGTAGCGTGTACTCTTAGTTTTCAAACCCAAGCTCATTAGCAACCTCACCTGGGAAACCTCTGCTACACGCGGACAGTAGAAATTACATATTATTTTCTGGCCAGTAGAACTGTGTTTGAATTTCAACTGGATTGTGGTCACTTATAAGCAACATCACCCTGTGAGAACTGCTTAAATTCTCTCAGATTCAGTTGATTTGTCTGTGAAATGGGAATTAAAAAACTGTTCTTGTGGGAGTTCCCTGGTAGCCTAGTGGTTAGGCTTCCAGGCTTTCACTGCCGTGGCCCAGGTACAATTCCTAGTTGGGGACCTGAGATCCCGTAAGCCACTTAGTGTGGCCAAAAAAAATAAAAATAAAAACTGCTTTTGTAATGTGAACTTAATTAAAATATCATCCAATATTGGAAATCTCTCTATGTTTTTCAGGTTATCATTCATAACTAAAATAATATAAGAAGTTCTGCAAACAGACTATACTTTGTTTTTCCCCTAATGTTCAAGTGATGACTAATTTTCATTCTTTGGTCAATTTGACAAATATTTATTGAGTACTTATATTGAATCCACGCTTCTAAGTGGATTCACCTAGAGGATTCCTAGAGGAGTCCAAAAGGAAGGTTCACTTTTAAAGAGACAAACAAGGTCCTTACTCTCTTGAGGCTTATACTTTAGTGATTGAGAGATACAACAAATAAGAATACACATAAAGAAGATGTCAGAGGAATCTATTATTATCATCTGTTGATTAGTTGGTTTCTAAACTTTGTTTTCTTAATTTTAGATGAGGATTGTATTGAGGTAGAGCTACAGTCCCAGTTGCATGCTTCTGACCCTCCCATGCATGCCTGGTTCCTTCACAAATGCAATCCTAACTTCAACTCTGGAACTGATATCTAACAGCTTCAAGGGCTTCTTCTTGGCCTTTGGTAGGCAACAGACCATTGTTTCACTACTGGCAATAGCTGTTGGCAGAGAGAAGGCACCACACTGAATCATAAGTGGAGAGAAAGCAATATTCTTGTTATAACAGATGGTAGTTCTGAAGTTCCAAAAAACAAAATAAAAACATATACTTACTTAATACACACACACATACAATTATATTGTCTATTATTTAACTACCATATTATTTAATCAGTAATTATCTTCAGGGACTTCCTTGGCGGTCCAGTGGTTAAGACTTTGCCTTCTAATACAGGGAGTGTGGGTTCAATCCCTGGTCGGTGAGCTAAGATCCCACATGCCTTGAGGCCAAAAAACCAAAACATAAAACAGAAGCAATATTGTAACAAATTCAATAAAGACTTTAAAAATGGTCCACATCAAAAAATCTAAAAAAAAAGAATTATCTTCAAAAATGAGTTTTGAGACTGAAGATCAGAGATGCTTTTTAAAAAAAAAACTACTTTTGAAACAGGCAGCCTCTCTTCTAGTCACACTTAGCTCAATGTAAACCACACTCTCATGTCTGTTATCTTCACATCTAATTTTTCCATTCTCTCCTCTGCTGCCTATTGCAAAGACCTCTATGAAGTACATCAATGAACTCCCCTGCCTCTGGTTCTGGAGCTGGATTAGGACATTAGGGGGCCTGGCAGGAGATGAGAGAGAGAAAGGAAACTGAGGTGAGTGTATTTAGGTCCCCAGATTTCTTTTTGCAGGGTCATCTTGGGCTTGCTGTGTCCTCTGCTCAAAGCCATTGGTTTTCTCAAGGTGGCCTTTTTCACACAATTCTATATTTCAGTAACTACCTACTGCCCTTGCCCCTTCAGGTCCAGGGATAGGAACAGCTCTTCTATTACTAGCCCAAGGTTTTTGCAACATTCATAATGGTTATCCTACCACCCGCACTTCAATATATAGTCCCTTTTTAGATAAACTTTCCTCAAATTGTCCTCATTTGAGCATAGCATCTGTTTCCTGTTGAGTCGCTGACAGTTCCAACTATCACCAGTAAAAGCATTCATTCAAATCTATTAAGTGACTCAGAATGGGGGTAGTAGAAAGTACATCAGAATTAGAAGTTTGGGATTCAAATCATGGCTACACTTTTCATAAATGTGTCCCTGAGGCAAGTTATTTGGACTCTATGAGTTTTAAATCTCTCATGTGCCAAATGGGGATAATAATGCCTCAATTGCAGAATGAAAGCATGAGCCAGAGGTATTGTTTGTAAAAAGCAATCTATATGAGGCATGAAAAATGGTATCCCCAATAGTGTTAGTCTTACTAGTTATATTAGTAGTCATTACATGAAACACACCCTTGATTTCACCAACTTTATAACATTAATAAAGTAACTGTTCTTAATTTGCATCTCACCCCTATGATTCCAATTTGGAGTATGGGTTAATATGTCTAAGAATAAGGGGTTATGCAAACGCCTAATACCAATATAACAGCTGAATATGCACATCTTCTACTACTTCTCAGAAGCCCTTTCACATTTTTTTCTGAAAGTGCAAGTTAATTAACACTCATAACATGTTTAAATGCCTGATACTGAAAGCTGAAAGAAAAATGCTAGTGTTAAAATCTTCAATTGGTTGCTAATTGCCCCAGAAGACAACTGTCACCGGTAAGGAAGTATCTGTCAATCTTGTGAAATATTACAAAGCCAAGACCTCCTGTTAAAATCTAATTAGTTTAAATGTTTCAGATCTCTAAACTTTGTTCATACAAAAGGCTGAGGTTTTTTAAAAAACAGATAGTGTATTTATTAATCAGAGCAACAAATGGTTTGGTGAGGGCAATTCTGTGACCAAGATCAACACCACCAGATATTTCCAAGCAACTCCCATATTAGGGGGGAAGAAGCCCAGCTGAGGGATTTGTTTATCCCCAGATAAATCAGACCAATCTCCAGCTAATAGGCCCAAATGTAATAAGGTTATACTTTTCCTAACTTTGGATGGTTTTATTTCTATTGTATAGTGAGAAATTGTATGTAGTTGGCAAAGTTAACAAAATCACTCAGAGTGGTATTATTGATAAAGGTAATACTTAATGAGTTCCTCCTATGTGCCTAGAACTAGGATGAACTATTTTACATGATCTCATTGAATGCTTGCAGAATCCCTTTGAGGTAGGTACTAACTCTAAATCAGGACTCTAATTCAGGCAATCTCACACTACATTCTGTGGTCTTTACTATAAAGCTATAAAACTGTACCTACTTTTGTTAATTATTTCCCCATCTTGTACCAAAATAAGACACTTAACTTTCCATATACAAATGAATTGTATGACCTTGTTTTATTGTGTTATTGACACTTGAGGTCCATAAATATCAGATATGTTTACTTTTCAACGTCAAATTTAACTGGATCAGACCCCACTTGTCAGTGTTTTCCTGATTCTAATTGTGCCCACTATCAGGGCTCCCTCTCCCTCTGGCTATATTATGCAGTGTTCCTAAGGTGCACCTGTTCAGGGGTACATGGAGTTGATTCTGGCATTCAGTCTTGGTGGCTTCAATGATTACTTTCCATCCTTTTGAATGGAATGTATCTGCCTAGTCCTAGTTTTTATACAGCTGTCTGTCCACTCCTTCTACAGGTGGGTTGTGTATATATACCTCACAGAGGTCTTCTCTGCTAACAACCTCAGAGAATATTACCCACTGCTTCCATGCTCACCGTCTTTAATGTCTGACTCCTCAGAACCTTCTATGAAATTATCCACTCTTCTCTTCTTTGGCAGTGCTTATTATTTGTTCCAAGACCCCTGTCATTCATGGGAATGTCACAGCTCATCCCCTTCCATTTCTCCAGAGCATGACTTCTTTATCCAAGTTGAGCCACTCTCACTTCAATTAAAACTTTAGGCTTTTATCCATTTTTTTCAGTAGGAAAACATCAGATTAAATTATTTTGCATCATAGCCTTGCATCATAAAGCTGTTTTGGTGTTTTTAAGCTGACTCCTGAAATGCAAAGAAGCTGTTAATTCTCTAAGGGTAGGGCTATATGTATAATGAGGAGAACCAGAATCAGGATCTCAGACCACAGCAGTGGTGGAGGGGAACGGGTAACGTAGAGTAGGGAAAGGGGCAGGGTGGGGTTGAATTTAAGCACTCTTTCTTTAGATAATTTATGTCTTTGAAAAGATGATTTAGTCCTTCCCCCAACAACTGGTTTATTTTCCTGCTAATAAGGCATGAGTTTGTAGCTGACTTTAATAAAAAGCTTGGCATATGTGAGCCATTTTACATTAGAGAAATGCAAACAACTTAAATCCCATTCATAACTTCCCATTCATAAAGCTCCATTGTCTTCTCCACCATACTGCTTGTCTTCTTCTCTCTCTCTCTCTGTCTCTCTCTCTCTCAATGATTCCTACTTCCCATTTTCCACCACACCTCAAGTCTTCCTTTTATTATGTAGTATAAATTACCTCTCCACTTCCTATTCATCCCTAGGCTTACCTTGGATAGCTGAACATTTATTATTGTGTGCTTTAAAGGACAGAAAATCTATTCTAGATCCAGCAAGGTAGGACACAAATCTAGGTACAGAAAATCTAGAAACAGCTTTAAAATGTCATTCCTCTTTTTCTTCCCTCCTCTACTGTCTCTGGGAGAATAAGGAAGAACAGATTTTCCCCACTAATAATGAATTATATTATTTCTTTATTATAATGTAGAATTAAAAAAAATGAATTGAACTTTCTTTCCTAACCCCCTTCAACACTATTTTAGTATAACCACAGGGTAGTATTGTTATTCCAATATCACAAACATGGGAACAGACTCAGGTTGATTAATATCATTGATTTAATTGACTAATATAAATCTCATATCTAATAAAAAGCTGGAGTTGGGATTTGAATCTAGGAGTTCCACTTCTGTCCATTTTCATTACGTACCACGTTTCAGATCCATAAAGATAATCAAATATTCAACGTAAGCTAGGCCAAAAAATATAATTTTCAGAATTATCTTAGAAATGGTAAAGACACGTCCTAGTTTCTGACATGTCATGCAGAATAAATTTGGGAAACAAGAGTATTACATGGTTAGAGGTAATTCCCACACCAAAATGACTTTTTCCCTGACTGCGTTAGATAGTTTCTGAATCATGATAGGAAAAGTTTCTAGAACTTTTTGAGCTTTAATAGTAGTATTTAAATTCTGTCTCAAATTGTGTTAAGTTTTATGATTTTGATCAAGTAATTTCTTAAGAGTTTCAGTTTCTACCTCTATTAGGAACAGATAAAACTTGTCTTGCAGTCTTTTTTTTTTTTTTAAGCTGAAACCTTTTTATTTTCCCCTGAGAAACCATGGCATTTCTTCAGCAGTCTTCTCTATATCTTCCGCTTCTCCTCCAAACATTCCGCTTTCCTTTTAAGATCTTCCCTGATGACCTCTTTCACATCTCTTATACTATTGGACAGAGAGATGAGGTAGTTCTCAGTGAACATTATGGCTGCTTCCTAGCAATTATCCCACACCCTCCCTCAAAGCCCCCAAACTTAAACATCATGTCATCATATCAGGCTATACTCCAATCCTTTGTGTTAGTCGTCTTCAGGTTACTCATCATTCCCCTTCATTGCTTGAAGATGTTAACCCCTGGATCACTGTCTATCCCCAACACAACTGCACTCAGAATTCTTAATGATTTTAATATCCATGTAGATAATACTTTCAAGACCCTGGCCTCTCAGTTTTTCCACTTATCCTATAATCTAGTCTTCAACCTTACATAGGTTGAAGACTTACATGCTCATAACTCTGACTTTGATATGACCAAAGTACACATTCCTTCCTTAACAGAAATTTCAAGCATATCAACTTCTGACCATTCTAAATCAGTCCCTCAAATATACCATCTCCAATAATTTTTTGCCCCACCTAGGTTTTTAATACTTTAACACTATTACTCTTTAATTGTTTCTCACATTCTCACTTCACCTCTTCCCAACTTTAGATTCTATGGTCAGTCATTATCATTATACCATCAACTCCATTAGTTCTCTCCCCCTTTTGAATACTATTCTGCCAAGTCCCAACATTAGTTCAGTTCTTCTGCATTCTTGCAGCTTCATGTAAATGTTGGGGGGGAGAGGAGGCTCACAAAACCATGCTGAATGGTCTCACTTTAAATCTACCATGCTTAACTCAAGCCAGGCTTCAGTGCTGCCAGGCAGTCCTACTCTATTTCCCTAGTCTATGTGCTCTTCCATCTCCTATATCATACTCCTCTTTCCTCAAATCTTAAACATCCTCTACTTCATCCTACTGTTGGGTGATGATCTTATCTCATCCAGCATGATGACTTTAAATACTATCTGTATATAGATATCTGTATGTTTACCTGTTGGGATCTCTTCACTTACCTCAAAACAATCGTATCCGATTTCTTACCCCTGTTGAAAACTGAATGCCTGTTTTCTCATCTTTCCATATCAACTTTTCCCCCAGTCTCCCTTCTCATTATTAAGTTAATAACTTAATTTTCTGTTTCTCAGCCATAACTCTTGAAGTCATACCTGACTTCTCTCTTTCTATTCCCCTCACATTTAATCCATCACCAAATCATATCAGCTGTCTTTGTCTTCCAAGTTTATTTGGTATCTGACCACCTCTCATAATATTCTCTGTCCTCCGAATGGCGTTCAATTGTCTTTTTTTTCCCTCAACACCCAGTGGCCTGTTTTCAATCCCAAAGCAAGAATGAGCTTTTTAAAACACATCAGTTGTTTCCATTGCACAACCTTCCAGTAACTTCCTGTCTGATTTGGGTAAAGTAAAAACCCTTATACTTTCCTTTAAGGGTCTGGTCTCCCTCTACACTTTGACCCTATCTTCTACAACTCTCTCCTTTACTCATTTACTCTAGCCACTATGGCTACCTTGCATTTCCCCAAAACATTAGCACCTAATCCCAGGGAACACTCTCTATATTTATTTGTTAATTTATGTATTATCTGTCTTCCCATCCATCTCCATCCCATACATGTTACTAGATTATAATCTCCATGAGAGTAAGATAAAAACTGTGGATCTTCACTGATGTATCTCAGGAACCAAGGGGAGTGCCTACTACACAATAGATGCTTAACAAATATGGGCAAAAGTGTGAATGAATTAATTAATTCCACAATTATATGTGATACTCATGTAATTTTGGTGGTAGACTCCTTTTATTTTTACCTCCTAGGGGTAGGACAGGAATAAAGGTACAGATGTAGAGAATGGACTTGAGGGCACAGGGAGGGAGAAGGGTAAGCTGGGATGAAGTGAGAGAGTGGCATGGACATATATACACTACCAAATGTAAAATAGATAGCTAGTGGGAAGCAGACACATAGCACAGGGAGATCAGCTCGGTGCTTTGTGACCACCTAGAGGGGTGAGATAGGGAGGGTGGGAGGAAGACGCAAGAGGGAGGAGATATGGGGATATATGTATATGTAGAGCTGATTCACTTTGTTGTACAGCAGAAACTAACACACCACTGTAAAGCGATTATACTCCAATAAAGATGTTAAAATAAAAAAAAGAAAGGTATCCAACTACCTTTTGCAGTAGAAAAATTGAGAATATCAGCTTAACTCATTCTTAAGGAAGGATGTTCTCTCTTTTCCTTGTTCATATTAATAGTATCATTATCTAATATATGTACATATTCTGCGCCCAGTAAAATTTAGGCAGGTATATGCAATGTGTTTAACTGGTTGCCTTTATGATTTTGTTTATAGGAACCTATGTTATACCCCTGATTCAATCCTGAACCTTTTTATGATATCTGACTAGGATATCCCCTTATTTCTTAATTTCACCCATTCTTTTTCACTTCCCACACAACTCTTCTTCTAAATTCTTTTTCCATCCACTTTCTAGAATATTTCATCCAACCTATAGAAGTGATCAGGATTGAGTCTTGTCGTATATCTTTACAGTTGCAAAGCCTGAAGTATTAAGGGCTTATGGAGTCGTTTGGAGCTGTCAAGTTATTGCTACTCTGCGAATAAAAGTGTGGAGTTGGGCCTTGCTACTGGAAGATTAAATGGTAAATTGCTTTCCTATAGATAGTGGTAGCGGCTATGCCAGGTGTCAAGGGAAGGATGTTGTGCAGGGGAGCTTCCATTCAAGCTTGTAGTAGTTTATTCTCTAGAGTATGTAAAATCATATCTTGCCAAAATGTGAAATAATATTCTTCCAAAACCTCTACTGAGTCTGTATGGTAATTCAATGTAGCTTCTAATAGCGCTAAGTTTCATAGAAAGTCAAGGGAAGGATGTTGTGCAGAGGAGCTTCCATTCAAGCCTGTAGTAGTTTATTCTCTAGAGTATCTAAAATCATATCTTGCCAAAATAATATTCTTCCAAAACTTCTACTGAGTCTGTATGGTAATTCAATGTAGTTTCTAATAGCGTTAAATTTCGTAGAAAGTACTCATCTTTAACCTTGCCCTTATTATGCTAGGAAGCATCCTTACCCCCTACCTATTCTACCACCCTTAATTAGTGCACAAAACATCCTATATTAACTGGTGATAAGTAGTGTGGTATCCAAATTGTTTCCTTTGGAACTCAGAGGAGAAAATATTAGTCCTCCCCGCTATATTCATTACACTTCCACACACACAAATATTATGAAAATGCTTGTTCCTCCCTTTCTTTTTTATTAGTGTATATTAAGTCAGTTATTTCACATTCATTATCACTGAACAAACTCACAGTACATAAACAATAGGAAATATTGCCCGTGGAATTGCCACCTGCCTAACTGCCCAAATGTCTCTAATACCGACTTTGCTTTTACTGACATTATGTCTGATTCTGATTAATACTTTTACTTTAATATTGCCAGCAACTCTGTACATAGTTAAGGAATGAATAAAAATCCATGGACCCTTCAAGTAGCACTATTAAAGGAAGCATTCCATAGAACTGTAAACATTCTTGAAATAGAAGGAATGAATGTACATTTGTCAAAGAAAAATTGCACCAGATACAGTTAAGTAAGGAAGACTTCATTCAAGATTTTTGCAGTAGGGAAGGGAAACTGAACCCTATTCTGTTGAAATGAAAGGTAAAGGGTTTTCAAGGGCTGGGGTGATCTAGTGGAAAAGTACTGGAGGATGTTGGAGGGGAGGTTGGCCAATGTGCTCAGGTCAACCATGTTTGCTAATTGTCACTTGTGAAATTTAGGCCCCTTCCTCCCATAGAGAGATGGGGGATAGGGACACTAGTTTTCTTGATGATTGCATTTCAAGAAATGACTCCCAGGTCATTCAGAGTGACATTCCTGGGTTTTAAAACAGGCAAGAGGCAGGAAGAAGATTTACATCTCACAGGGAAAGAGAAAGACTTTACAATTGCAAGTTTTCTAAAGTACAGCTCTAAGAAAATGGAGGTTAGGGGCCTATAGTCAGGGAAGAATCGTGTCTAAAGTTTACTCAATTTTAGGGGAACATTAAGAAGATCTAGGTCACATAAAAGTTCTTGTACAGTAGGCACTTTTTTTTGAATAACCTTATAACATCCCTGAACAGTAGGGACTATAATATACGTTATATATAACGGAAAACACACTCCAAGTGTTAAGTTGCCAGCCTAATAGAGCAAAAGGGGAGGGGTGGATTCTCTCAAGATACTCTAAGGAAGTCTGGTCTCCTTACCCGTCACTGTCCAAGTTATCTCTTCTTTTCTCAGTATTTCATAAAATGCTTGGGGAAGCCACAAAGAGCTCCTCATACCACCTGTCCTGTCAGCTGGACCACACTATCCACACTATTTCCTGCAGAATAGAAATGCTTCCAAATCTCTCCAGGATCACCTCAAATAATCCCAGACCTCTCCCCTCTAAGGCTTGAGCCTCCCATTGCTTCTTCCCCACCTGGGAAAGATTATCCCCATCCAACTCTAGGTGGTTTGCATCAAGCAGTTTTTTCTAAAACAGCAACTCACTTCAGATCCAGCAGAGTTCTTTTTAAGTGATCATCAAGGAAATCACTTTGGAGAAAAGAGTCCTGAGGTTAAAAAACAAAAACAAGAACAAAAATAAACAAACAAAAAAACAAGCTACAAGTGACGAGGTCTTTGAGTTGGTGACAATAAGATCAGGGAAGAAAAAATTCAGTTCTTCTTTGAGCTGATATCTCCCTTCCGTAGTCACTCCTAATGCTATCAGAGTCTTGGTCTTTAGCTTAGGTGAGATCTTACACACAGGAAAATTCTTGGTATTGGAAAAATTGTCCCCATTTTCAAAATAATTTCATAACTCTATTCCCAAATGAATGCTTGAAGAAATGACTTAATTAGACCACATTTACTCTAGCTGTGATAAGCTCCTGTTGTTTACTAGGTCAAAGATGTGGTGGATAATCATTTTTTACTCAGCCTGAGATTGTAGAGGGGGAAATAAGCAAGTCTTTGGTGCATTTGATTAGCACAGACTGTGATTCCAGATGACTTAGGTCAAAACCCTATGTTTATTTCTCAAGAGGAAGTATTTGAACCTGGATAAGCCATACAAATGTGGTTGCATATGATTGTGTAAACTTGGATTTGGTGAGAGTTAGAGCAATTCAACAAATATTTATTGAGTACTTATTTACTTTTTCCTGTAATACAACCTCCACATTCTCAGCTAGAGTGATCTTTTTAAATCACAAAGTTGACCACACCACTCTTATAGTTTAAAGACCCCCAATGACAGGCTGTTTGTTAGCTTTCGCTTTAACTTGAGGGCCCAAACACTAGGGGTACAAAGTGGTCTGCCAAGGATATCCATAGTATAGGGTAAGGAATTGATTCAGGATTTATTTTTTCAAATATTTGGACACAGTGTTTATTTTTATAATAAAAACGACTAATCATGTTTGGAATATAACATTCACACACTTTTTAAGCCGAAGTAGGACATTGTGTAAAACAAATGACCTTATTGGTGGCATTTTGGGCTGTATCTCTAGACCCCAGAGGATATGCATTCTAGCTTATCTTCTGTTAGCAATATTTGAATGGAAGAATTTGAGAAACATTGGCCAGGGTAAGATACAAATTCTTCAGCAAATAACGCTAAACCCTGCCTTATCCAACACTGGTTGTTCTTGCACTGTTACCTTTTGGCACCTCTTGTTCACAATTTATTCTCCACCAATTCCAAACTGTACTTTGCTTTCATGAACACTGTTTTACTCACTTAGAATGTCCCCCTCTCATCCTGTTCTTCCAAATACATTCCTATGTGTCCATCCTTCTCCATTAGCTGAGAATCATCTTCCCTTTTAAATCTTGCCTGAAAATTCCAAGTATAATTAATTCACTGCCATCTCTATGAAAACATTATGACCATCTTATACTCTGCATACTTTTATATTGATATTTTATGTTCATATAAATGCTTTGCTTCCCAAGAACCAGATGGGTAGTAAAGACAGATGCCAGTAATCCCCATATTGCTAATGCTTTCAAGGTAAGCATCAAGTCCTTCTCCAGCTCCCAGTACCCTAGTCATGTCTTTGCTCTCACCTAGAACTTCTCTCTTCTCATTCTCCTCTGTGTTCACACCCCACAGTCCTTCATTTAGTTCCCCAACTGGACCATCATCTCTTTTGCTTCATGTTTTTTATACATGCTATTATCTCCCCCTGGATGCCTAGGAAAATGACCAACCTTCTCCCATCCCCAAACTTTTTTCTAGTTAACTTATATTCAGCTGTTGGACCCCAGTGCCACTACTGGTTTCTTGAGAAAGTTTTTCCTGCCTCCCTCAATTAAATATCTCTTGAATACATATTTTTCAACATATATTTCATGACCCCTATTAGATGACAGGAAATATTCTAGATCCTATGAATTTAGCAGGAATAAGATAAACACAGTTTCTACTCCCAGGTTACAATCTAGAAAGGGTAGACTGGCAATAAATGAGAATGTGTCATTTTCTTCTTTGTTCACTATTGTAAAAATATGCTATGCAGTAAGTAAAGCAACAAGGATTACCAAGTTGCTATTCTAATTTGAATAGCCAAGAGAATCTCTCTAAAAAGTAACGTCTAAGCATGGATCTTTAAAGGGAGCTCAATCATGCCAGGTTTAAATAAAGAGAATTCCAGCAAAGGGAAGAACTGTTGCAAAGCCCCTAGGTTAAAAATAAGCTTGACATGTTTAATAAAGAGAATAATGTGAGTATAGCTTAAGAGTAATGGTAAAAGCAGGGGGTATGATATTAAGGGGAAAAAGTAGACAGAGGCCATATATACAAACCAAGAAAAGGAATTTGGATTTTATTCTAGTTTGCTGGAAAACCATTGAAAATTTAAGCAAAAGAGAATTATGATTTCTTAAAAAAGCAGCTTATTTTTGCTACATGAAGAATGGAATATAGTAGTAATGAGAATGAATGCAAGAGGGTATTTAGGAGGCTTTCAAGGTCCAAAAGAGAGAGTATAGTATCTTGGAATCAGGAGATAGTAATAGAAGTGTGGGAAGGACTTGTGGATATTTTGGATGTGACGTATGAAGGAAAGAAAAGATGCAAAGGAAAATCCTTTATTATCCAGGTGAACAGCTAACAAGTAGCTTTTGTTTGATGGGAAAGATTGAGAAAAGAGAGGCTCGGAATGGGTTAGAGGGATTAAGGGTCAGGAAGAGTGTTTGTTCATGTTAAGTCTTCTTTTTGTCTACACACTCAGAGATGCCAATTAAGAAATGTGACATATAAATCTGTGTTGAACAAACGAATGATTTATTGAAAACTTGGCCAAAAACTAATAGATAAAATCATACTGAAGGTCAATTCACAGGAATAGAATTCTGCCAATGTCGTTAAATTTTTTTTTTTGGTACCTCATTGCAGTTTTTATTTTATTTTATTTTTAACATCTTTATTGGAGTATAATTGCTTTACAATGGTGTGTTAGTTTCTGCTTTATAACAAAGTGAATCAGCTAAATTTTGTCTCAGTACTGGAACATCCCAATCCTTTCCCCATCACCATTAAAGCACACTTCTCTTAACCTGTGATTACAACATATGAATTGATCTTATAATTGCGTTGCTTTTGGTTTTCTCCTCTTCTGCCTTCACTTTATTTAAATCTGCTTCAGGCCAAAATTTTAAAAAGGCACAGTTTTCAGGAGAATCACAAGAAGATATCCTGGCATGTGCTCTAATGCAACACCATTGTACTAACTGGAAGGGGCTCAACCTCAGCTGTGGTTTAACCTTTCTCCTGTGAATATTGTGTTTTGGTGTGCACACTGGTAATGAGTTTGAAACCTCTTACTAGTATGAGAATGTTTGGGGAATTCTGGCACCACTGTCCTTCCCAATACACAATGAGTCATCAATGATAAGCTTGCCAAGATTACACAGAACCTAGATAACAGTTGGCTGTAAAACCAAGCTGCAAATTTAACTGTATCCTAATTACAAGGAAGATTATACAGTATCCATGTGATAACAGAAGTGTCTGCAAGATGGCATAAAGCACAAAGTAGTTCTAAGTACGAATTCAAGACATGCTTAGCCAAAAAAAAAAAAATTAAGGCATAAAGAAGCACCATATAAGGGAGAGGACTGTAGAGGGAACACCACAACATAATTTTACCACAATTACCTCAACAACAACAACAACAAATACCAACAGTAACAAAAGCAACAATAGCAAAAGTATCACCAATGGAGAGGCAGACCCAAAATAACCACTGAAAAACCTTCTACTTTCAAGCAGTGTCTGGGAAGTAAGGTTTCCCCCAGTTTCTTTATTATTTCAATTTTATTTTTAATGCCCTGGAGCATACTTTAATTCTTTCCACTCATCTCTTACTTTTCCCCCCATGAAGTTGTTTCTTTCTTTGTTGAACCATATGCCTTCTACATTTGAATCCACAAACATTCTGTCATGATAGTCCTTCTAGCTCACTCTGAACTTCAGGGACGAATGAATGGTGCACAAGATAATAATATTCAAAAATAGAGAGTAGATATGAAGTCACTGCCTTACAGGAGTGATCCTTAAATCATTAGTTTTTCCCAGAAACACATAACACTTATTTATCTAGTGCCTATACTATCACCAAGTAATCTACTAAGTCCTTATTCATGTAATGGTATAACAATAAATATTAAAATGACACAATCAATAGCATGATGGATTTTACAAAAGAGGATGTAGAGGGTGCTATGGAAGCTTGACTTTTGGCACAAACATCTTGGGCCTGGGCTCTTGAATGTAAAGGTCCAAATGATTTCCCACTGTCCACATCAAAAAAAAATGTTAAAACACAGGCAAGCTGAAGTGGGATAGAGAATCATTTTCTCCTATCTTTTATTATTAATTATTAATAACTATATATTATTTATATCTAATCAGAGGAATCCCTTCCCACATCCTCTCCAATACACCCCCATACACACACCCATCCGCATACACACGTGTCCAGTTGAAAAACTGAACCTGCAAACTTGAAATATAAAAAGAAAAAATGACAAAAAGAATATGGCTTCTTGGTATGTGGCAGATTCTCCCACTCCCCTCACTTTCCCTCCTCTCCCATTCCCTAACCCTCCTCTGCACTCTGCCCTCCTCTGTCTCCCTTCCTCCCTCCCTCCCTCCCTCCCTTCCTTCCTTTCCTCCTTCATCTGTAATGTGCTAGGTATTGTGCTAGGAATTGTAATACAATATTAAACAAAGGAAATAACTATTGGGATTGCCTTATCTCCTAAACATTTCACTAACGTGGATATCTATCGCATGTTACAGCTTCATAGCCTGCAGTCCTCTGAATCTGTATTTTAACCAACAGCTCAGGTAATTCTGACATTGACAATAAGCAAGTCCCTCTTTGAGAGAAGAAAATAATGTCCATTTCTTAGGCAACATAGCTAATTCTCAAGTTGCCTCACATTGGTAAATGAGCTATCTCAGCACTATTATTTTTTTGTTTTATCTATTCTTATTCCACCTATATTTGGTGATTGCTTTAAAATCCTGTCCCTTGTCATCTTCCACCATCACCACTCCAAATGTGTCCAGCAAAACCTCACTTGGATCAGGGCTCTGCGGGCTCTGTGGAGCTGCTGCTCCAAACTAAATGAGAGTATATCCCATTCCCCACAGTTCCAACAATGACAGCAAAACCCAAGATTACTGGCTAACAGAACAATCATGGAGGAATAATACAAAATAAAATAATGCATTGTAAAATATTTTTTCAACATATGAAACAAATACAGAGCTCTATCATCTAGCTTAACCCATAAGAAACCGATTCCAGAAGGACAGTTCACCTACAAGATAGAAGTAAAATTTTTGAGAGATATAGGCCCTAGTATAATTTAGGATATTAGTATGGGCCTGTGCCATTTTTTATGACTTCAGTGTAATTCTTTGCACTTTTCCAGGTATCCTCATTCCAATAGTTTGATTGCTCCATGAGCATTCTTGGGTAAATTCTTCAGAAACTTTGTCAAGATTTTATTTGTCTTAGTTTTCTCAGATTCTATTGGAAGTTCAGCAAATATTTATTAAGAAACTAACAAAGAATTATCAGGGCTTGAAGAACTAACTGCCCAGTAGACAGGGATAACATAGAATAGGATATTTAAATCCTTAACTGTATACCTATGCCTAGCATTGTAGCCATATATCTATATTTATATCTAAATGGTATTTATATCTAGTGGTGTTACTTATGCATACAGGATTCTAAAACAGTGAGTTGGTCCATATAATCTACTCTCTACTTCTCTGTTTATTCTTCAGTAAAACAGGGAAATATGAAAAACATTCCAAATAGGTTATGGCATGCATTTGCATAATAAGCAGCAGCTACTATTATTATTTTATGATTATGTTTTTACTCTTTATTTTGGGCCTCTTGACATCAAGAACACTGCTTTATTCAAGTCTCTATTTCCTATGCCTATCACAATTCCTGATGACCTTTAAAAATCTTGCTATGTCTCATATGTGCCATTTATAACAAATGTAAGATGAAATCCCCAGGTATTTTTCTTAGAAAGGTTTTAAAAATATAATATTGATAGAAATGGCTTGGAAAGTGATGGGCATATGGTAAGTGCTCAATAAATATAATTTGTAAGTATTATCCTTAATCCTTTCCCTCTAGTGTACCATTTTCTTATGCTATTAAAATGGATAATTGGTACCAGGTACTCATTTGATTGTCCATTCTTCCGCCCTAAAGTGGCTTGAGAATAAGTCTCTAGTTTGAGTAAGGAAAGTATTGCAGGAAAGCTGTCATATATTCTTAAAGCACCCTGTGGAAAGTTATCTTGCAAACAGAAAGATAAAAGGTAATAGCTACACCTGAGAACATGTATGCCTTTGAAATGCAATTATCCTTGCCTAGGCTTTTAGCCAGATAACTTGGAACTAATGATAAAATGAGTTTATATAACCCTTTCCTTCATATCTTTCCTCCTTTCCATCTCGTCTAATCTTCTGGTTAGCGTGATCCCAGAGGAGGTCTTAGAGGGATCCAGTGGGGAAGTAAGTAACATTTTAATCACATCTTTATGTGTGCAAGGCACTTCCCATACATAATCTCACTTAAATGTCAAGGTGCTTTATGTATTATTCAATTAATGACTATACTTAATAGACAGTAGTTTAGGTTCAAAGAAACTAAATTGTTGCCTCAAATGAGAATGACCAAGTCAAGATTTGAACCTTGGTCTCTCTTTCTTTGAAGTGCTTGCTCTCTCCAGTATGCCACACTTCCCCTGAGTTTGCCATCTGTTCCCATAACATCTGCCCAGGTATTACTAAGTGTCAATTGTCCACATGGTACAAGGAATATAAGGGCAAGAGGTCGTGGATTTCTTTGTTAATTATATTTTCCATATCTCTTAGGTATCCTGCCAAGGCTCTGACTCATCCAGGTGGTGACCTTTAGAGAAACACAGACTTTAGTCCTTCAGCTCCTAAGGAGGCATCCGAGTGGATGACTCATGTGCAGCCAGTGGCTTCACAGGGACTGGAATGAGAATGGGCAAAACACATCAGTTAATAGAATGCTTCTAATAAAATGAGCTAATTGCAGCATGTCATGTAGTTATTGGGGACATTCTATTTTTCTTTTTGGTTTGAGTTCTCCATTGAAAAAAGGAAGAAGAAAAAAGAAAACCATGTCATTTTTTGTTTTATTCACCAAAAAGCACATTCTGAGGAAGATAATACCGATGTGCTTATTAGGACTTTGTAAAATAGATAATAAAATTAGGGACTTTACATGAAAAAGGGAGTTTCATGGAGAGGATACTGAATAATCTCATAAAACCACCAACCCATATCGGGGGTGGGGGTGGGCTTGGCCACTGGGGCAACTGTTGTGGAGATCTTGGCATTTTGGGAGCCCTCAGTTTTATGCCTTGGCTTCTGTCTGCAGGGCACTTTTATGCATGTTTCTGTACATGGCAGGTTTTGTGTGTTTTTTTCTTTTTTAATATGATGGAAAGCACAGCCCCTGACAATTCTTTATTAGTATAACTTTAGTCTCTTTTTCCTGTGTCCAGTCAGGCCAAGGAAGGGAGATATCCACCCAGCCAATGTCCAGTTCTAGAGCAAAGTGGTCAGTGGGAGTCTGGATATTATGACTGACCTAATTTGTATCAGGTGATCATTTATGATCTAAACAAGTAGGGGATGGGGTCATGCAAGTTCTTATCTAGTCCTATCTGAAAATTATGTGGGCAAGGTGGTGAGAAGTCACAAGAGTGGTATCTGACAATAGGAGCACGATGGCAATGACAGTGCACGGATCACTGGGGTAAAAACACAAAATGCCTTATCTTCCCCACACCTGCTCTGTGCCCAGACAGAGCTCTGGCTCATTCAGCAAGACTGCTAACTTTCAGGACTTTGGCCATTTCTCTCTGCTAAAAAGTGGTTTCCCGAATTGCAGATGGGGAAACTAAGATTCAATAATGAGCTCGGACACTTGGGGCATCACAACTAGTGAGTATTCTGGGACCTTTTATCCACATCAGTGGTTACACACAGGTATAATTTGAAGGACTTCAGGAAATTGTTTGTGCTTAGCAATGTACTTCTCAGAATCCTGGAATTTTATCAGAGAATTATAAAACTGTTTGATATCAGGGTGTGAAGGAAATATGACTTTGGATGCTCTACTTTAGCTGCCTTTTCACACTTCATATAACCTAATAAGGGTCACTAACCTCCTGCTGGTGGGACAGTACACCAGACTAAAGTCTTCTAACACCTTGAAGTTGTTCCTCTTTCTGCATAAACACTTTATAAATGTAGAATGAATACAGTATAAAAATGAATGCTTTATATAATGTGTGTTTTCCCCAATTGGTTCATCTTTCTTAATCTTTTTCACCTATCTGAGTTCATATATGTGCACTGTCTGGCCCCTGTATGTTTGAATCTATACACTCAGAACCCATATAGAAGAATTCTTCTTCCAGCTTGAGTGTGAATGCTTCCAGTAACAAGTTCTCTACATCCAGACTCAGACTTCTTCATTATCAGGTGGTTTTAATTATTATAAGATTATTCCTTATATTGATGTGGATCTGCCACCTTTCTAATAATGATCTTTAGATAATCTAATGATCTAATAATAACTTTCTAATGATGATCATTGTTCTTTCTTGGCCATCGGGGAAGATCTTTTTCTCCTGGATATGGAAGACATTAGAATGTTTGAATCTATTCCTGCCCTTCTGCATGACAGCATATCTACCCTATGCTTAATTTTGCAGATGCTTCAAGCTTTGCTTTTTTTCCTGATAAAAACTTTCATTGAATATGTGTTTTCCCTCTATCTTACCTTATCCTTTAGTACCTGAAATGTGTTTTCCCTCTATTTTACCTTATCCTTTAGTACCTGAAACCCTATCTCACCATTGTCTCAACGTAGTCAATGTCTGGCTTCTGTACTAGATGGTATCCAACAGGTAAGGACAGGGACTCCTCTCCTTTGCACTAAATGCACTGTTACTAAATGCCTGTTGCAATGCCTGATGTATTGGAGTTGTTCATTGAATGTTTTGATAAGCAAATGAAGAGTAGGTCTTCAGAAGTATTGTAAACGATTCACTTATCACCCAAGTGAGAAAATATTAAATTAAATATTAAATTGGGAAAATGCTAACTTTGTTGAGAGCTTTCTAGTCTATGTTTAAAACTGAACTAAATCTTGTAAAGTATATTAGTTATTCAAGGGTGTACTTTTGTATTTCTCCGCTCTGAGGGAGAAAGCTGAGTTGAATTCTACTTTAAACATTCCACTGTCCTCTCTTGGGCTTTTTGCAAGGAAGGCATGGATACATTTTGCTTCTGTCAGTGTTGGTATAAGCTCAGTAAATCCCTTCTTCTCACTTGTCCCTTGCATACCATCAATTGCATTTCCTTGTGAGAGTTCTACTAAAATTGTTTGGGTCTCTTCATCCCTCTGATTTTGAAGACCAGCTAAGGTGAAGGGGGCTTGAACCAAGTCCAATTCTGATGACTTTATCATCTGTGGTGTTAAAAAACATAGTCTGGAAGAACATTTGACCATTATTCCCCCATGCTTTGATGCCTCCATAAGACCTGAAGACTAAAAGTCTTACATGTCTCTCTAAAATTGTCTTCATGCACCTTATAAAATGGCATTAATTACATATTTATTAGTGTGATTATTTGAATTGCATGCCTCGTCCACTAGACAGTTCCATATCTCTGAGGAGGTGTGGGCCATATCTATTTTAATCTCACTCTGCTTCCAGCCACTAGGGGAGAAGGAGTTTTAAAAAATGCATTGAATGACTGGGTGAATTACAATTCCTAATGCATAAGCTTGTAAAAAATCTCCTTTTGCAGTCTCCTCTTTAGTACTCCTTATGTCCCATCTATGAGGACCTTTTGCTCAGCCATTTAACTTAACCGAGGAAAAAACAATTTCTTTGCTAGTTGATTCACTCTCTGGAAATTTCTTTTTTCACCTCAAAATTTCTAGGTCTCTAATTCCAACTGATTCTTAAAGGTTCAGACTTTCTCCATTTACGTGAATTTGTCCTAAATATCCTGGCAGGGCTGTAGTCTTAATAACCAATGATAACTCTACCATAATCTGACATACTTTAAGGCAATTACCCATTTATTTCTTTCTCTCCCCACACTGTCCTCCATGATGAAAACCTTGAGAATAGGGAGCCCTTTATTATTCAGTATTCTAAACACTTAGCACAATCCTGGTTCCAAAAGAAGAGTTACATGAATGATAGAAGATGAAATTGTTGTCAAATGCCTTAAAAGGTACTTTCATCCTTTCATATAACCTGTCTTCAGATGATGATTGGGTGAAACAATGACATAAACTACTGTAAGAGCACTCAAGAAATTCGGAATTCTTCCTTCTCTGAGTTCTAATATTACTGAGAGTAGTAATAAAAGTGGCTGCTTAAATTTGCAAAAACTTTTTAGTTTATAAATAATTTTATTTCCTCATAAATGTTTCAATGACTTCTATCGTTTGGAGGGAAAAAAAAAGCAACATAAGTTCTCTTTGTCGATATGCCCCGACTTCTTTCAGTTTGACAAATGCACCAGAACATGTGTAGTTGTATGGAAAGATTGAAGGGAGGCAGGGGGCAGCCTTCACAGGAAGCAGCCCATCAGGCAGCATTAGCCATTTCTGGTAAAAAGATGTCTGTGCTACGAAGACTAGAACTGAACATTTCCATAGTAATTGCTACTCAACTACAATGTGATACATACCTCGAGATGCTACAGAGCAAGTTTGTAGCAAAAATGATGTATTTATGTTTTAGTGATCTTTAGAATAGTGTGTGTGTGTTTGTGTGTGTGTGTGTGTGTGTGTGTGTGTGTGTGTGTGTGAGAGAGAGAGAGAGAGAGAGAGAGAGAAAGAAAGATTTTAACTGGTAGTTTTGATTGTCTATGACCCCTTGATTTTTTTTTTTTTTTTTTTTTGCGGTACGCGGGCCTCTCACTGTTGTGGCCTCTCCCGTTGTGGAGCACAGGCTCCGGCCATGGCTCACGGGCCCAGCCGCTCTGCGGCATGTGGGATCTTCCCGGACCGGGGCACGAACCTGTGTCCCCTGCATCGGCAGGCGGACTCTCAACCACTGCGCCACCAAGGAAGCCCTATGACCCCTTGATTGTTGAGAAACAATTCAAATTCAAGTTTGGGGAAATGTTGTATAATAAGTATATTCAATTTGCATAATAATCCTATTTAATAATATGGTCATTCTGAACCATCTAACCGACAGCAAGCTTCTGAAAAAAGGCTGAGGATGCCTCATCTTCTTTTTCTCATTGTTTAGTAAAGTGTCTGGCATGAGGTCCACTCTGATTTCAGACCAAAAAGTAATTTATTCAACCTGGAATAGAGATTAATACAGTATAAAGTCTAATATATTTGAGAATAAATAACGCAGAGAATAAACAAACCAATAATCTTGGGAATTAATATAGTTATCATCACCACTATTGTTTGAAATCTTCCTTTTTTCCATAGTAATACTCAGGCTGACTTCAAAAACCAAGGGCAATTGAAAAGCACCATTACATTTACAGTTAGTAGTACTAACTCTAAATCAGACAACTACCTGCCCTTATGAGTTAGGAAAATCAATTAACCTCTCCGGAAAGGTTTCCTGATTACACATGAGGCCAAATATTCCTTTGTCACCTGCATCTCCAGGTAGTGTTGAGAAGCAAATGAGATAATTTTAAATGAGAAGTTTTCTGCAGCATGAAATATCATGCAAATGTAGGCTACCATAACATCTCCCTAAAAAACAATAATCTAGGGCATGACCAGGGATCAGCCTCGCTGGACTGTCCCCTCTGCCTGCTTTTTCAGGCAGACCTAAACTTCACCCTATTTGTTTTTCTGCATCCGTTCTAGCCACATTTGAAAACTCTCTGCTCCTTAAATATTTTACACACTTCTATGTGCCCATGTCTTTTTACTTGCTTTTCCTCTGCCTGCATATTCTTTGTTTAATCTTTACTGCTGATACACTCTGTCAACTTCTTCTTATCTTCCAAATCCCAGTCCATCTTGGCTGCTCTTTCAGTACTTCATCTGATCCCACCCTACCCAGCCAGAATTACAACTGCTTGGAAAGCACATTGTTTATGCCTTCACTATAACATTAATCAATTATTTGCTGCTATTTATTTATACATTAGATTACCCAGCTATTACATCAGGATTATAATGGAATGGGACAAGTTCTAACAGCCATAATGAATTAAATGCCTAATCTGTGTTAGGCACCATATCCACATAATTATGTCATATTTTTAGAAGCAACTCAGCTCCATAAATCTTACAGGAAGTAAGTTTAAAATGACTCCAGTGATGTTGAAATTGGCACTTAGACGCTATTTCTCGAAAGCTCAGTAAGAAGAGTTTTCCTTTGTACTTTTTGAGCAACAGTGAACTCCACGTTCTTTGTGGGCAGGCACCGTACTTGACACTTCTTTGTCTCCTTCACAGCTGTTCACATACATCATGGACATGCACTCAAACAGTGATCATTGATTGTTGATGATGTGTGTCACTTCTTCCTCTTCTTTTAGGATTCAGGACTTGAGGTCAAGTCATTATGCTGACACGTCTTGCTGTTTTACCACATTATGTGCTTTCTAGGGTATAGATTTCTAGTGCCTTGTCTGTTTGTACATTGCCAATATAGCAGATGTCACAGCAGCTTACAGCTCTTTCTTATCCCCCGGCCACTCTGCTTATGTGTGGTTTATCATGATTAGCTTGATAAATGGCTTTAGTTCTTTGGAAACCAGTTGTTCCTTTTCCTCTAAAACGCAGTATAATTATAATTTTATACAAGGAAACAAGAAACTTTCTCTGTATCTTAAAGTGATGATCTGCATGTTCTTAGGAATGAGCTTTTAGTCTGGGATCCAGGGAACCATAGATGACTTCTGGGGTTCTAGGAGCCTGTGAAACTTGACACTGAATCCATGTATTTCTGGCAAGGTACGCATTTATGTTTCTCTGAAAACAGGAGCTAAATTTGTTAGATTTCAAAAGATTTATTGACAGAAAAAAGGTAGAGGAAAAAACGTTTGTAGCAACATTATTTATAGAACTTCAAATTGGAAATAATCCAAATATCCATCAATACTTAAATGGATAAACAAAATGAGGTATATCCATCAAGGTAATATACTTGGGAATTCAAAGGGAAGAAAAATTATAGATATACACAACAACATGGACAAACCTCAAAAGCATGATAAATGAAAGAAATCAAGGTACAAAAACTACTTACTATACGGTTCTATTTATATGCAATTTCACAAGAGGCAAAACTACAGAGATAAAAAGCATATCAGTTGTTTGAGGTTGGGGTGAGAGTGGAGACTGACCTTCAAGTAGACGTGAAGTAACTTTTTGGAGTGATGGAACTATTATAAAACTGGATATTGGCTATGTATAAATTTATTGAATATGAATTTACTATGTATATGTACACATGCAATGGGTGACTTTTAGGTATATAAATTTTATCTTAATCAAACAGTTAGTTTAAAAAGCTAGATAAGAACTAGAATTTTAGAATATATTGCCTCACTTATATATAATAATCAGATTACAAAGCTGCAGGTTCACCAGTATTAATATTTTTTTGGCAAATAAACTTTAGAAATTGTTCATTTGTGAAGAAGACTGAGAAACAAAAATCATCATTTAAAGACTACAGGCGGGCTTCCCTGGTGGCGCAGTGGTTGAGAGTCCGCCTGCCAATGCAGGGGACACGGGTTCGTGCCCCGGTCTGGGAAGATCCCACATGCCGCGGAGCGGCTGGGCCCGTGAGCCATGGCCACTGAGCCTGCGCGTCCGGAGCCTGTGCTCCGCAACAGGAGGGGCCACAACAGTGAGAGGCCCGCATACCGCTAAAAAAAAGAAAAAAAAAAAAAAAAAAGACTACAGGCGCTGTGAATACTTGTGGAAAATGGAAATACCTGGAGTCAGAGCAGTTTACCATTTTAAATAAATCACACACACACACACACACACACACACACACATTGTATACAGTGTAGTAAAATCTATTCACATTTTAACAAAAGATTCAAATGTACCAAAAATAGGATTCAGAACTTAGAGAATAATAGTCTTGACACTAGGCATTCAGAGCATGGCACAAGTTTAATTATAATATTATAATAATGTGCATTCTATGTGGCAGGCACTATTTTAAGTACTTTACGTACATTATCCCAATCAGTCTTTACAATAACACTATGCATTAGTGTTTCTATTCTCTGAATGTTACATTTTCAGAAATCAATTTCAAAAGGGTAAAAGTAATTGTCTATGATTATATGAACCTACAGCTGCTTGACTCCAAAGTCCTTGTATATAACCTCAATGCAACTCATTGCCTTATCACCTTCTGTAATAAATCATAGCATATATAATATACACCACTAAATATGGCATACACACACACACACACACCACTAGGTGGTATCAGAGGAAGTTGGACCTCCTGGAAAAGAGAGGCAACAAAATAGTCATACAGTCTCAAATTTTAGTCCTGTATTCACATTTCTCAAGCATTCATTGCTAATATCAGCTACCACCACAGAAACTTTGCCTGAGGTGTTACCATTACTTCCTTAACACACTGGTGTCAAAATAGACCAATCTCCCACCCGCCTTCTGTTTAAAAAAGCTGAGATCTTTCAAAAAGACTAGCTAACTCAGGTTCCCCTACAAGAAACTAGAGCTAAGGGGAGGAGTAAGACATGGTGATTTGTGAGAAGTAAAATTTCATTTCAGGCCCCAAAGTTGTCTCATATCCACCAGGGGGATGAGGATAACTTCAAATGTATCCTTTTTCTTGTTCAGGGTTATCTCTGTGACTGGGACAAGCAGGACCTATGACCTCAGCTAAGCAGGGCATAGGACTAAAGCATATACATAGCTTATAAACAGCCTAACCACCAGAATAAACCATCTACTAACTCTTTTTCTTAAAATTAGAAGAGAGAGAGAGAGTCAGATAAACTAGTCTAAGAAAATACTTGGCAGTTTATGTTCCTCCATTTGGTTAACTAAATCCTTCTCTCCCTCGGGCTAAAAATTGTCTCATTAAGAAGGCATTGGTGTATTGACAGTTATAAACAATATTAGTTGTGCTTGTCAGGGATCCATGTTGTCCCAATTACCATTACTCTAAAAAGATTTCAGTCACCAGTCGGGCTTTATACAAAGAAAAGATCAAAACAAGCTTGCAATTAGATGTGTAATTTTAGAGCATCATTTTACATTAACACATTACTTGAGTCTTCTGATAAAACCCTTTTGGACAAGAGCAAATAGTATGAGCTTTCCTCATTAATAACTGATTCTCTTTAAAATTCTTTAATGTCCAGAATGAGATGATCATGTTTCAAAGCAATTAAATACCTCTATTCTCCATTGCAGTTAAGCTGAAGATAGCATGATGGAGGAACGCTGTTATTTGAGTTACAATTAGGGTACCTTTTAAAGTTGTGACAGCTAAAGGTAAATGTAATCACAGAACAATTAGCAAGTAATTATACTGTTACTACTGAAACTCATGTCTGGAGTGAGCAAAGATCCTGAATTTCAGTCTGTGACAATTTAGGTGAATTATTTATTTTCATTGAATAACTATTGAGGAAAGCAAATGAGGCAAGAACAAATACCATCTGTTTACCTGACAAAGCTAAGTATAATAGTTAGACTATCTACACAATAGGTGGAAGTCCATTTGAAAAATATTATTTACATAACTGTTCTCTTGGAAAACAATTATGTGATAAGAGACTTTTTAAAATAATGTTTTAAATTATAGCTTGGCAGTTATGTTATTAAAAAAAAACTAAGTTGATGTAGCTAGTATGTCATCTATCTTCCACCTTTTTAGTCCTTATGGCATTGTTTTTGAACCTTGAAATAGTCTTTCTCTTCATGAGTTGTAGATAACTTTTGATTTCTCCAGGGTCTAAAAGATTGCCTTACACATAGTGCTTGGTGAATATTTGTTGAACAACTGGACTGTGTAACTGCTGCCTCAGTTAGATTTCAAGTATTGACTTCTCTGCCATTCCATTTGGAATGTTGTTGGAAATTCTAAGTATTCCTGTCATTAAGGGGTTTTCAACCTGGTAAGGTCAAAAAATACATATAGTTAACACTTCAATGATATGTCCCTCAGTTGAGAATTTGTTCCTCAAAAGATGTTTATTGAATCCCTACTATGTTCCAGCCCCTGGAATAGCTACATTCTTGCATCACATGTAATCCTTAGAAACAACTTGTTGGCAGGCTTTCTCACCTCTTTTTACACTGGGAAAAGAGGTTCAGAGAGGCAGCAGTGATCAGTGAAAAGCAGAGTGCTTTTGACTCTGTCCAGCCTGGTTCAAATCCTGACTGATGTGTGGACCAGGCTGTTATTTATATCTATGATGGTGGGTTTTAACCAATTGTAATATGGAGGCAATAAGGAGGCTGCTATTGGGCTTATAAATCCTGTATTCATAGTGCTCAGTACAGAGCTCAACTCATGCCAGGCATTCAGTAAGTGGAGGATTTTTATATTACTGTTGTTTTCTTGTAGTAATAATAAAGGTGTTAATCATAATGATGGCTGACGAGTTTGCTGCCCAAGCACATGATGTGAGATGTGCATTAAAATAATGGCCTTACTGTTGGACTCCAAGGCCAGTGATATTTTTACTTTAAATCATCATTTGTTTGTGAGATTACTGAAAAACACATACAATGCTGCACTTACAAACAACAAAGACCCACACTTGTGTCCATCAGGGGTAATAGAAATTATCTGAACTTGGCTAAGTAACCAAAAGAAGAACACAGAATAGATTTCCTGAATCAAATAGATTCAGAAAATACATACATTAGGCCCCTCTAGGAGATCCATAATATATATATATATTACCAGGTGAAAGTTTTTAATAGAATTTAAAGAGCTCCTACTTTTGTCCTGGCACATTGCAGATATATGGCAAGCAATGCATAGTGTAGTAGAGAGGAGCAGATATTAATCAAATAATAAAATAAATGCATGTAAAATCTCAGTGACAACAAGTACCACACACACACACGTGTGTGTGTATACATATATATATATATTTTTTTTTTTTTTTTTAACTTGTAAGTGCATGGTATTAGAAGAGTGTGAGGTACAAAACAGGTGAATGCAACCTAGACAGGGCAGTAAGGGAATACTCCTGATGATGTGATATTCAATCTGAGATCTGAGGTAAACAGAAGCTAGCTCATTGAAGAGAGATAAGCAAGACCTATGAAAAGAAAATGCATTTGGAAATACCGTTTTTCAGTAGTTGTGTGGAATTTATTAGATATGGTGTTTCTTTTTTTTTTTTTTTTTTTGATATGGTGTTTCTTGAATGGAAAAAAAGAAAGAGGGAGCTGGTGTATTTGAATTTGGAAATAGCAGGAGGGCTTAGTACTTCTTGTTCTTAGTCTTTTTTATGTGTATTTTCTCCATTTTGAGCTCTACACTGCTTTTAGCAGTTTCTAATGTCATTTTAATGTCTACTTTTTTGAATTTTTCTCTTCTCTATTCTAGTTCTGTTACCTTACTATTCTCCTGTTTCTATATGGTTGCCTATTTTTGCATCTCATTTTATGTTCTATTATAAAAAACTTCATATTCTCATTTTCAAAAGTGTCAAAAAGTATTTTCTGAAATTTTAATTTCTGTCCAGGTTAATTTTTGAAATTAAAATTTCATTGGTCATTTAAAAATCTTTAATATTAAAAATGTATTCATCATTTTCCTCTGCCTCTCATTGGTTTTTCTCTCCTTTTCCTATCCCCCAACTTCTTGTTTTTTTAGTATTCTTGCATGCATCGTATCTTAAAATTTTGACTTCTTATTCTTCTTTGAATAGCCCTGAGGGCCATTTTAACATTTTTCTTGTTTGTGTCTAAGGTGTGGTGCTACTATTTTTCTCATGCGTCCTCATTGTCCTTCACTCTAGAATTATCAGTACATTAAGACATTAGGTCAGAGATTTTTCCAAGAGAAGCTTCCTAAATCTCTTTTCTGGTTTGTTTTTAAATTTAAAAATTTACTGAGGATTTCTCTATGACATTTTTAAGTCAGCTCAACAGATGTAAAATGTATCTTCTCCTTCCCATTAATTGATAGGGATATTCTCAAGATTATTGATATAGTTTTGAGGAAGAAATATCAGTTGGATAGAGTAGTGAGTGGTAAATTAAATATCCAAATGAGAATATCTCACACATACACACACACACACACACACACACACACACACACCTTTCATCGACTTAAAATTTATTGCTATGTGTATATGTGCATGTGGAGGTGCACAGATATTAACTCATTACCTTTTTTTTTTAAACTCAGCTTTTTTTCATTTCTTTACCTTGATAAATAGTATTTTTGACAAATGAAAGTGTTACATATTGATGAAATCAAATTATGTACCATTGTTGTTTTCTGTCATTATTAAAAAGACTTTCTTCAAAGTAAGACTTTGATATAAATATATCACATTTTCTTAGTCATTTAAGGTTTAATATTTTCCTTCAATCTTATGTTTACTGAAATGTATTCTACTGCCACCTTTTCCCTAAAATCCTAACCAGTTATTCCAGTTGCACTTATTAAAAAACACATCCTCTCTTGCTGACTTAAAAATGTTGGCATTATCATATTCTGAATTCAGTATGTCACATTAACAGCTAATTCAGTTTCTGTACCAAGACCAAATTATATATGTGTGTAAATATGTGTGTTCTCAAGTGTATGTTTTATAGTTTTATTACGTATATATGGTGAAGCTCTTCCTTCTACATTATCCTTCTTTTTGTCCTGCCTCCCAATAGCCTATTTGTCTATTTTGTTTTTACCAAATGGACTTTTAAAATTTGTTAGAGAAATCTCTTTATGGTATTTTTATTGGGATTTCTTTGAATTCATGTGTTAAACTGAAAATGCCTTATATCTTTGTAATAGGGTGCCTTTCTATCCATTGATTTGAGCCCCCTTTCATGACTCTGGCAACGAAAAATAAGTGAGTGAACCATGGTGGATACTTTCTCATGGCCAACTGCCCAAGTGTGAAAGGAAGATGACCTGAACTTGGGCAAAGACAACTTGTAGAGGAAATGGATTAGATTAATATGTCATTTCTGTAGTAAATATAGTGAAACTTTTTTTGTTAGAGATTGAATTTGGATTTTTAAGGAGAACCAATAAAATATAAAGTTCTTTTTACTTACAGAGCAATTGTTTTACTCTTAAGATTACTGAGAATTGAAACCAAAGTAAAAGTAGGGATCTAGAGCTGGTTATTTAACAGCAATTTTTTGTTACTCCCTCTCACTGAGCCTAAATAACAGATGGAGATCTATAAGAATGACTGGGGAGAAAGCAAATGAAAATTAAGTGGGCAACTGCCTGTTA